>NC_085138.1:386437348-386587348 GCF_035046485.1 Aedes albopictus
GTATGCTAAAATATAGTCGACCCTGTGTCAAATTGATTTCTTGATTTTGCTAATCGTTTTCTACTTCTCTGTGTTCATCTCTTGTGTCCTTAAATTGTCATCGGTCCAAAACCCACAGAAACATGTAACTGAATCGGTTCCTTGACCTGAGCAAAAGTTTTGTAACTAGCAGGCTATCGTACTTACTTAAATAAATTACAAATTACAAATTTCTGTTGGCGTCATAATAGCAGCTAAGGATAAACAAAAATACGCCAGTCAGTTGATTGCAATAAAATTAAAAAAAAAATACAGTCATGACTCGCTGGTTGGGGGCTTAATAGTTGGGTGGCTTTTTAGTTGGGGCCCCGTTAGTTGAGCTGTCAGCCAACTAAAAAGTACCTGGATGTCATAATTCAATGTCAAACTGAAAATGACAACCAATCTGTAATTCCGAGGGGCGAGCTAATGAGTTTTTGGTTGCTTAAACTTCACTGATAATCGAGAAGAATTTCTATTTCATATTTCTTAAAAAAAAAGAATATGTACAATTACTTCGAAACAAATGCAAAACATCGGCAATCTTTATTTTGTCGATCATTGAAAGTGTTTTGTGCTTGCTTTTGGTCCGGGTGGTTTCATAAACATCTATATTTTCACTTCACCGACTGAAAATGGGTGAAAATAATTATTTCTCGCATTGGCCATATATGTATCTTGCAAAACGTATCAGTTTTGCTCTAAATGTAAAACAAATTGAAATATTTTCCTTTTTGCTTCCAACCTAAACATGATTTAAAAAAACAATGCGCACGCCCCTTGTGCTGCTGTCACTTCACACAACTAGCGAATCGAATTTGTTGGTTGGGTGGAGGTTGTGGCTCAACGAGCGGGTTCCGACTGTATTGGCATTGGGATCGGTAGGACTGAAAATCAACCGCGCACCCACCGATGACGCATTGATTCAATAAAGGCTCTGCTTTGCTAGCTGTGCACGTACGCTAAGCATGTACGCGGTGGACACTTGTTTTTTTCTTCTCTCTTTATGCATAACTTTCTCATAAATACTCCTGGAAGATTTTCTCTCTGCTAGAACCTTGGCTAGGATTATCTCTCTGGAAAGTCAAAAATATTGGATTGATACTTGGTTTGATCCTCGTGATTTCATCAATTATCCTTGAGAGAGAAATAATTGATGGAATGGTGGAATACAGGAAACAAGAAAGCGCTGCCAAATAAACATTTTCAAGCACAGATAAGTTGCGCATCATAAATTTTCATTAGAATAGTTAGGAATAATGTTTATTATTTAATATTGGTTTATCATATTTTGTATCACATCTTCAATTTCCACTAAGGCCTGGGACACACTGGTGGTGTTCGTACCATGGTACAAGTTGTCAAGAAAATTATTTAAAGGCTACCTTGAATGAAGACAATTATCAGTATGAAACTTATTTCAAGATAATTGTACCATGGTACGAATACCACCAGTCTGTCCAAGGTTTAACGCATATAAAATTTTCTAGTGCCTGTAGTATAAAAATGCTCTCTCCGTCATGGGGTGTTATCTAAAATCTGATACACTTAAAGTTGACGTCCCATGTTTGCCAATCATACTGTATACAATTAAGATAAAGCAATTTGGACGACAAAAAATCCTTATGGCAAAGAGATATATTCTCTTTCTCGAGAAAAACTGCCGAAAACACCCAAAGTTACTCATTGAGTCATTTTACGAAGTGACAACAATGTTGTAGATGACATTGATTTTCATGGGTTATTGGATGCTACCCCCTGTCAAAATTCATTCATAAAATCGGCTGGTATTGTCTATCCGGTTGGAATCAAGACAGCCATTCAATCAAAAATTGTCATTTTATTGGTCCACAAGCTTAGCAACTGTTTCGCATCTAGTGCGCTGTGTTGTTGACAATAACGGGAAAAACGTCGCGAGTTGGGTCGCGTCGCGACTTGATTGTGCGACGTCCGGTTTGGTGGCGGCCCGACAATAAAATGGACTATAAATATTATTCATAAAATATATAAAATATTTAATATTCACTCAAATTTAAGCGCTGACATCGGGTCTTGATTTGACCTCGATTTTAGCCACTTTTATCTCAAAAAGTTTCAGTGTGGGCGTGGGGGAGAATCAACAATACAAAACAAAAAAGTTTGTGTTGATCAAAAGTCGCAAAGCCGGTAGGCTGGTACTTAGTTTCCTAGTCATTTTTGCCGAATTTCTCACGTAAAACATTCAAAGTGCTTCCAGATTCTGTGTACCATAAAATCTCTAACCAGTTCACGTTGAAAATGATCCGTCCGGAAGTGGTCCAGCAGCTGGACTGCCCATTGTTTGGCCTCGCCACATCGTGGATCATTACGCGCCAAGGAAAACCGGCCGATTCGTTAGAGCAGGTGTGGCGTGAGTTCCGGCGGGAAACGTGGCCCTTTCCGACTGTCCGGCTGCTGAAGGATGACCAGAAAGCGCGAAAGTTGCGTGAGCAAGCAAACGAATTCTACCGGAAGAATTCCACCGGGGAGATGGATCGGGTGCTTAGGATGTACAACGAGGCGATTTGCTGGGCGCGTGAGGGGTCCGAAGAAGCGGGGATGGGATTTGGCAATAGGTCGGCGATCTATTTCAAGATGGGCAAGTATGGACGGTGCTTGGCAAATGTGGAACTGGCAAAGGCGAATGGGTACCCCGAGGAAAAGATGGAAAAATTGGAGGAAAGGAAGAGGAAGTGCTTGGAGGCGTTGGATGGGAAGAAGGAGGAAGTTGCCGGGGGAAAAGCTGAAGCAGAAGATGTGATGGGGAATTTGCAGCTGATAGAAACGAAGGAATGTGGAAGAAGCTTAACGTCGAAGAAGGATCTGAGAGTGGGAGACATTGCCGTAATGGAGCAACCTTCGCTGGTGGTGGTTGAACCGGAAGCTATTTATCGCCGCTGCAATCACTGTGGAAGCATGAACGAGCTGGATTTGATTGCGTGCCGATCGTGTGTGTCGGCCATGTATTGCTCGGAGGAATGTCGAGAGGACGCTTACAACATATATCACAAGTACGAATGTGCTGTGATCGAGGATTTGAAAATTCTGTTTCGAGGACCGAAGCCCACTCGGATGTTTCTGCTGACCTTGAGGTTGTTCTGGATGGCCTTGGATGTTTTGATTGCAGACAGGGAAGGATTCTTGAAGAAGTATCAAGAAAATCTAAAATCGTACCGGGATCCGTTGAAAGTTGATTTAAGGAAAGATTTACATTTGCACGTTCTGGCAAGTGATGAACCGGACACGAGCTCCGATCTGACTGGAAAAGGTGTCACCCAATTCGTAACGGTGCTGATGTACAAGGTGGCTGTGGAAGAAAACGAAGCAGTGCCTGTCGAAGTTCGCAAAAATAACGACTGTCTACTACTGGGGATTATCTACAAGCTGGTTCTGCTGGCCAGGGGAATTTGTGATCAAAGCAAAGATGATTTGACCTGCTTCTATCCGTTGCTGCAGATGATTAATCATTCGTGCGCTCCCAATGCCGAGCGGTTGGTTACCGCAGGTCTGCGCTCTACTATCCTCGCCAAGCGACCAATAAACACTGGAGAGCAAGTTACAATTTGCTATTTGTAAGTATATTCTTTCTCAAGTTAAATCTCCTATTAACACAAAGGGATGTTTTTGATCACCTGCCAATCGTTTGACTCATTTGCCCATAACTCAGTATTATACTATATTATAAACCTACCTCTTATGAAATTTCAGCCCCAACGGAAGCACCGACTACAAAGACAAGTCCAAACGGAAGGCACTCCACACGGAGTTTGAGTGCAGATGTTTGGGATGCACTCTGGACTATCCAACACTGAGTGCCATGAAAGAGAATGCTAACTTGAGGGCTCAATTGGACGGAATCAAATCAAAGACGGGCGACGAGCGGCTGAAACTGCTCGAAGATTTCCTACAACAGAACGATGATCAGTTTCCACAGAGGGAGCTGGCCGAAGCATGGAATCTGTACAAGCAGGAGCGATTGAAGGATTTTTAAAAGCAATTGGAAATGGGTGAAGCTCATCATTTTTGCTAGATCAAAGCGATAATTTGAAACATCTTATTATTTTTACCTACTGAACTTACGTGTGTATAACTCAGGTGTTGATTTACAGAGTTCCTTAGCTCGAAATGAGATTAAACAGACCTTCGAGAATGCTTTTAAAACGCATCAAAACTCATGACACAAAAGCAAAGTGAATTAAACATGAAAGTCAAATGACAAAAAGGTGGTTATCATATTGTTTTCTTTTCTCATTAATGTCGAAAATCCATGTGGGCATGTTTTTTTTTCACCCAGCAAATGGTTTTCGGATTGTTTCGGGAACAATAACTAAGACCGTTTGATTACATCGAACCAGGTTTTGAAATGCATTTCAATTTGTGAAACGAAAAAAAAAGATTCATATAAACCTAGTTACTACAACCTAAACAAATATCTAGCTTATCATAAAAATGTAAAAATGCCAACCAGTAGTGCTTCCGAGGATTTGTTCTGACAGAACCGTAATACATCTCGATTCATAACGGAACCTGATTGCAGCTCACTAATAAATGCTTTCTTGGTTTTGGATTATTTTCAAATGATTTAAAGTGAGTTATCATTGTAAGTGTGCGGCTACATGGGCACGCTAAGCTCTAGGAGGCAAAAAGTGGTACTGCGCCGTTTTATTCTTAAAAGTTATACATTATGATACTTCTCCATTGAAAGTAACCTCCCTGGGTTTTTTTCTGGCAGCGACCAGTTCAATCACTCAAACGCGGGGAAGGCGCTCGACTAGACTTAAATCTTATTATTCCGGACTGCTTTTTTAGGCTTTTAGATGTAGTACAACCGCACGACCGACTTACTGATGAGCGTTTCGCCGTCGAAGAAGCTGGTTTCGATGGTCACGTTTCCGTTCAGCACCTTGGCGGGCATCATTTGCGACTCGGGTGCCGCTTCGATCGTCGATTGCCACGTGTTGGTCGTGTTCGGGCTGACCCAGCCCATCTCGAAGAACCACTCCTCCATGATGCGCCCCTTAAAGAGGACCTGAAAACGAAACGTAAAAGTGGAATTAATCTCACGTTGGCTCATAGGGACATGTTTTTTATAGATTTCTATCTTGGGGAGTTGTAATAAAAGAACAACCGGGGGAGTTAATAAAAGAACAACCGGGGGAGTTGTAATAAAAGAATAACCGTCTCGGTTGATGGTCTAACAATAACTGATGATTTATTTCTAATTAACTACATACTAAAGTCATGGCATGCTTTGCATCGCACTTGCTAATTGTTATGTCCACTTGATCAAATGGTAAAACCCACTGTGGGGCTCTCAGAGTTCCTATTACATATGAGATGCATATTCAATAAAGTAGAATGAGTTGTTACTTGACCACTGACGATCTCGGTCCTATTTATTCGTACCTGAAGAAAATACCTTTTTTAAAAATGTTGAACATTTCAGTGTCGACGAGGTGAAATTAATTTTAATCAATTTTCTCGCTTTTAGATTCACGACCGTTGTTCATTTCTAGAGCTTTTGGTGTGATTTCTGCGGAGAAGATCAATTAATTGTGCAGTTTTTTTTTCTCATTATGAGAGCGTGCAAATTAGATTCGTCATGTGTGTAATTTTTATGTGCTGTATTTTTTTTTATTTGTGGTGCAGTTTTTTTTTGATGAATGTGTGTAGTGTTATTAAAATGAACCATTTTGTTATAAAGACAAACACATTAAGCACCAGGAATGTGAGTTCAATAGGCAATAGTTTTTTTTTTTTGCCTTTTATTGTTTGATGTTTTTCTGTTACGTGCCATTTTTATTGCAATCTCACACATCAGGCATCGTACATAAATTACGTAACGCTATAGGGGGAGGGGGGGAGTCCAGCGTTGCGTTACGATCCATACAAATATTTTTGAGTTTTCATGCAAAAAGCGTTACATAGGGGGGGAGGGGGTCTGAAATGTCCGATTTTAGCGTTACGTAATTTGTGTACCATGCCTCACTACCAGTGGTAAAATCAACCATTGAAGCGGACGACATTTTCTATTTACTTTTGTCACACCAGTTTGCCGATTTTGGTCGACTTTGTTAGCGTACAACGGCTTTATGACAGTTCTCAGCAGAGGAAGTGAACCTCGCCGTTAAAGTACATTTTGAATGTGTTGGCGAACTGTATCGACGATATCGACCTATTGTTTAGCTGATGGCATTTATTTGGTGTTGATGTTTAGGTACGTTGTTTTTTTTTTGTCCGATGAGAATTTGATCAAAGGTTTTAATTTTTTTCTGGCCCACAATCCCACGTATGTGTTGATTTTAACTTTTTTTTTTGTGGTGATTTTTTTAAGGCTCAGGTAAATATACCGCAATGTTTGTTTGTTTAGTTTCTGCATCGTTTTTTTTTTGTGACGATTGATCAGCTATTTTTTTGGGAATGTGTAAATCCCAGTTGTACCAGTCTATTTTGTTTTTTCCCTCCTAGCAAGTCGTTTTTTAAGGAAAAGGAGGTGTTTTGTCAGTATGCCTTTTTGATTTTACGACAATCGCTATTTTGATGCTATAACAAATGATACAGAAATATCATCGTTGAGCCGAATATAGACACAAAAGCTTGCCGTAATGCTTGGTATGGAATGGCTGTAAGCATGATTGACTTTGTACCAGGAGGAGCAGAAGATCAACTGGACTTGATCAGAATACTTTTCTGTTCTACCGAAAGGATAAACGGAAATGCCCAACAATGTTCTATCCAGCGGAGTGCGATGCTGTTAGCAGATTTTAATCCAGGAGGATGGCGAGTGACGGCAACAATATAGCTTCATTGTAATCTTGTCCGGCCACAGGAAAAACAAAATAAGTGAAAAATGTACATGTACATGCTCGACTATAAGAATATCTTCAGAATATTTTAAAACTGATATCGAATGTTTTGTTTTACAAATAAGTAATTTTGAATAGTTTTAAAAGTGTTTACAATATAAGTTTGCTTCTGAGACATATGTGTGATTATAGTACATTGTTAAAATAGCATATTTCAGAATCATATGCTCTTTCTCAAGGAGGAAGGTACTGTTATGTCCACTTGATCAAATGGTAAAACCCACTGTGGGGCTCTCAGAGTTCCTATTACATATGAGATGCATATTCAATAAAGTAGAATGAGTTGTTACTTGACCACTGACGATCTCGGTCCTATTTATTCGTACCTGAAGAAAATACCTTTTTAAAAATGTTGAACATTTCACTAATGTGCCTACTTCAACACTCCTCCTCAAGGACGATGTTCTGCAGGCCAACTTCTTCTCTTATCTTCCGCAGTTTGAGCCGAGCTAGAGGCTTCGTCAGCACGTCAGCTAACATATCCTCCGTCGGACAATACTTCACTCTGACGATTCCAGATGCGGCCAAATTCCGGACGAAATTGTATCTTGTGTCGATGTGCTTCGTCCGTCTCGTTCCTCCTTCAGCGTTCAACATAGAGATGCAACTCTGGTTGTCCTCCTGAATTATCACTGGGTGCCGGATGTCCTCGCCAAGTCCTCGCATCAACTTCAGCAGCCAGAGTAGCTCCTTGCTTGCTTCGGCGAGTGCGACATACTCCGCTTCGGTGGACGACAAAGTTACGCACTCCTGCTTTCGTGCTGTCCAGCTAATTGTTCCATTGCCGAGCTTGAACAAGAAACCGGAATTCGACTTCCGGTCGACGCGGTCGCCAGCCCAATCAGCGTCAGCATAGCCCTCAAGATGACCAGCTCCTCCTAGCTGCAGCTTCAGTCCAGCGGTTCCCTTCAAGTACCGCAACGCTCGCTTCGCTTCCGTCCAGTCGCTCTCCGTTGGCTTGCTGACCTTACGCCCGAGGATGGACGCCGTGATAGCCAGATCCGGCCGTGTACATACGGCGACGTAGAGTAAAGCGCCCACTAGACTCTGGTATTTGTCGGTGGTGGCCATTACCTTCTCCTCCTTTTGCTCTGCGGTGACGTAGCCAGGATCCATCGGAATCTGTGACGGTTTTGCTTGCTCCATCTCGAATCTAGCCAAAACCTTCGCTATGTAGCTTTCTTGACTAAGCAGGAATCCTCCGTCCTCTTGTCGCTCGACATGGATGCCGAGGTACTGCTTCACATTACCCAGACAAGTAATCTTGAATCTTCTTTCCAGGTGCTTCCGTACTCGCTGGTACTCGGTGTCGTCTTCGGTGGCGATCAACATGTCATCTACGTACAGTAAGATGAACGACGACTTGTCGGCCTTCACGAAAAGACAGCTGTCAGCTTCCGGGGCTTCGTACCCCAGCTCCTTCAAGACATCGGTGATGGTCCGGTTCCAGACCCTTCCGGCTTGCTTCAGGCCATACAAGCTCCTCCTCAAATGGCACACATCTTCCTGATTCCCGGATTCATACCCGGGCGGCTGCCGCATGTAGATGGTCTCCGAAAGCTTGCCGTGCAAATATACCGTCTTGATATCGACATGCTTCACTTGCATCTTCCGACGAGCTGCAATCGACAAGAGTGCCCGGAAAGTGGTGTGCTTCGCAACCGGCGCGTAGACCTCGTCGTAGTCGGTACAAAATTTTTGGCTGCAGCCCTTCGCGACGAGTCGAGCCTTGTACCTCGCCACATTCCCATGCTCGTCGAACTTCTTCTGGAAAACCCACCGACAGCCTATCGGTTTCCGGTTCGGGGGTAAACGTACGATGTCCCAGGTGCTCGTTGACGATGGTCCTCTCAGTGCGTTGAGGGGACGTTCAACGGCATCGATATTCTCGGTGAGGGTAGTGTCTTCGTGCGACTCGACGGACGTGTCGTTCTCATCTTCCTCCTTTTCCGGATCTGACCGACCCGACGCAAATTCTTCTTCATCATCCGCTGGCTCACCGAGAACGTCCCCTGCAACGATAGGAAATGAATTAGCTTTTACATTGTCGGTCGAAGGAAAGTGGTACTCGATGATACTTCCATTGCCTTCTTCTTCTTCGTGGGTACTGCTCGTTGGCATGAATCGAGCATCACGGCTACTAATGACGCACCCGGTACGCCTATCCAGGAATCGGTACGCCTTCTGCTGAGGCGAATACCCAACGAAGGTCATCTTCTGTGCTGCTGCATCCAGCTTCGTTCGGTTCTGCTTCGGAATCCACACGAACGCGTCAGCTCCAAATGGCTGCACGTGGCTCAGGTCCGGCTTTTCTCCCCACCACGCTTCGTATGGTGTGACCTCCAGTGACCTAGTCGGTAGTCGATTTTGGAGGTAACTCGCCGTGTTCACAGCCTCTGCCCAGTACTTCGTCGGTAGTCCTGCATCCTGAAGCATGCACCGCGCCATTTCGTTCAACGTGCGGTTTTTGCGTTCTGCTACTCCGTTCTGCTGCGGGGTGTGTGGTGCAGTGAACTGCTGCCTGACACCTTCTTGCTTGAAGAACTTCTCCAGGGACCTGTTCTTGAACTCACCACCATTATCGGAGCGAATGATCTTCGGCGGTTTGCCGAACGTCGTCTTCACCTCCATTACGAAATCCCTCAGCTTCTCCACAGCGTCAGATTTCTCTCGCAGAAAATACACGGTTGTGTACCGGGAATAGTCGTCGATCACTGTGAGGTAGTACCGACATCCTCCTGGGGTAACGTTTTTCATCGGACCGCACACGTCTGCATGGATCAGGTCCAACGGCTGTTGTGTCTGCTTCTTGGCCTTCTTCGGAAACGGGAGCCGAGCAAACTTCGCTTCTTGACAGCACTCGCACACGGATCGAATGCCGCAGTCCTCGAGGAGCACGCCGGTCGCTAGCTTCTTCTTGAAAAGCTCCTGAACGGCATCGTTGTCCCGGTGGCCGAGCTTCCTGTGCCACACGTGCTGGCAGTTTGGCGTGTGCGCTGTGTCGTTGACTTTCATGGCGTTGTGAGGGTTCTTGATGCAGTACAACCCACCGGTCGGAACCGCCACGGCTGCCACCTGCTCACCCTTCATAATGCGACAATTGTCGGTATCGAAAATCACTTTTCCGCCCTTCGCAACGAGTTTGCGCACGGAGATCAAATTCGACTCCAACTTCGGCACGAACAAAGTGTCTGAAAGGGTGATGGAACGTTTGTTACCTTGCAGATCGCAGCAATCCAATTCGCACGTCCCTTTGCCATTCGCAGCTGTCATCGTCCCGTCAGCCAGAGTGACTTTTTCGCGGGTGGTTTCATCCAGGTCCAGAAACGAATCCCGTTCGGCGCACATGTGTGATGTCGCCCCCGAATCGACGATCCAGCTTCCGGTTTTTCCAGTCCCCTTCACGGTGAAAGCGCAGCTGCCATTCGTCTCACGAACCGCCTTCGCTTTGGATGGATTCTTCCGGTTTCTCTGGTCGCCCTTCGTGTCCGATTCTTGGTCACTGGCTTGCTTCCGGCACTCCCTCTGCTTGTGTCCAGGCTTTTTGCAGTAGTGGCAAGCGATGACCTTCTTTCCGGATCCAGCCTTCAGAACGGATTCGCCGAAACTTCCCTGCTTCGTCACTTCGTCGATCAGCTTGGTTTTTACGAGGTCCAGTGTCAGCTCGTCGTCCGCCCGACTCTCCAACGCGGTCGTTAGAGTGTTGAAAGTTTTCGGGAGACTGCTCAGCACCAGCGCAACCTGCAACTTTTCGTCCAGTTTCAGCCCTGCCACGGAGAGGCGCTCGAAAACTTTTTCCATTTCGTGCACGTGCTTCTCCATGTCCTCGCCTTCGCAGTACCGTTTGGCGATCAAACTTCGCAGATACGATACCTTCGATGTCAGCGTCGGCTTCTCGAAATGGTCCTTCAGCCTGTCCCATGCTTCGCGTGCCGTTTTCATCTGTTTGATGAGGCCATGCTGGTTGCTCTCCATCAAAAGACCGATTGTGGCTCGCGCACGCTGGTCTCCGGAATCCCAAGCTTCAACGGCAGCAGCATTCACCGGAACGTTTTCCGTCGCAGCTACTTCTTCCGGCCGTGGCTTGGTGACGAACTTCCAGAGGTCCTCCCGGATCAGCAGCAGCTCGGTGCTGAACTTCCAGCTGCTGTAATTCGATCCATTTAGCTTCGGAACTTGAACTTTCTCCATTTCGGCTTCGGCTTGAGAAAAATTTTCACTTGTTGATTGGTTGCTACGGCAACGGATGCCCAAGCGCAGGGCCCACAACCTCTTGGGGAGTTGTAATAAAAGAACAACCGTCTCGGTTGATGGTCTAACAATAACTGATGATTTATTTCTAATTAACTACATACTAAAGCCATGGCATGCTTTGCATCGCACTTGCTAATGTGCCTACTTCAACATTCTATAGTTCTAAGCATGAATACAGTACCCGTCATGAGTAGACTCTCGGAAAGTAGGACAACAGCAATCAAAATCTGAAGGACCTACGAGGATGTTGTTTTGGGTATCTAGCATTACGTTTGCTTTAAAGGCGGCAATAGGGCACTGCATTGTTTTGATTTTGTATGGGATTTTGAAGTTTCTTGGCCTTGTTGTTTACAACATTTCTGTAAGAGTGAAAAAGAAGGAGATAATTTCATGCACTGCCCTATTGCCTGATCCTAGCGGGTCGGGGAAGCAACTACATATAGGGTGAGGCGGGGCAAGATGGGTCAGTGCCATTTTTGATTATGTTAATAATTTTGTTAGATGACCAGCATCAATATACAAAAGTTTGGGGCATTGATTGAAAAATTATTCACTTTCATTGGAAATAAAAAAATAAATTGTTTTAGCCATTTTTCTTATGCAATACATTCTGTGGTAGTTTAGGATCTGATCAAGTAGGCCAAGGACAGGTTGGAAGATAAGACTAGTGAACTGACAAGAAGCGAGTACGCAACCTGTAGTAATACAGTAGACGTTCGGTCGGTGCAAACGGTTTAACTGCAATGCTTTTTAACTGCAAGTCCGGTAAGTGCAACAAATTTGCAGTTATCGCACCGCCAAACGTCAAAATCGTGCGCCATGTTAGCCCTAATGAACAGTCGAATGAATTTTTCGTTCATTTTACGTCAATTGATGGCTTGTTGACACTGTCAGGCGTTGCAGTTATCGGATTTTCGTTCGCTAAGTGAAACGTAAACATGTTGCAGTTATCGAACGTCTACTGTAGAAACAGAGAAGAGAATGATTGAAGCGAAAAATATGCGCCTTCTGATTGGCCGACTCAGTGGAAAGCTAGAATGAACAACAAAAGCGAACATACAAAAAGAGCTGCGCATCGTGGATTCAAGTCAGTTGATAGACGATAGTGGATACGAACGGACGCACCAAAAGGCACCAGCAATGGCATTTGCAGTATACAGCAGTCCACCACAGAGAGGTTTTAAAGAGTTTCCTCTCTGCGGTCGGTGTTGTGGCTGTAAGAATAGCCGCAGCGGTCACGACAATTGGTACAGTGGATTCTCCCTAATATTTTTAAGTATAAATGCATCAAAAAAATCAAACTGGCGAGTGAAAGGACAGTTTTGCGCTAGTAGAAAAATAGCAGTCTGGTACAGAGATGAACCAGCCACGGGCTGAAAGTCTCTTTAATAAAGATAATAAAAAAATAGCAGTCTTATGAAAGAACAGACTTGTTGGAAATTAAAGCAAACTGGCGAGTAAAAGGACAGTTTTGCGCTTGTAGAAAAAAAGCAGTCTGGTGAAAGTACAGACTTGCTGGAAATTAAAGCAAATTGGCGAGTGAAATTACAGTTTTGCGCTAGTAGCAGTCTGGCGGAAGGACAGACTTGCTGGAAATTGAAGCAAACTGGCGAGTTGTTATGCTCGTAAAAACATGCGAAATTGAAAACTAGAGAGTAGGGGTGAGAGCAGTGGCGTCGCGTAACCTCACTTCTTACCTGTGCACCAAGTATAAATTCTTGATTTTTTTGAACAGATTTGCTTGTAATAATTAGAAAATGACGAGAATAGCTGCTTTCACTCATTTCTATTTCAATTTTGATCATAAATCCCCTGCAATTACAAGTTTTAGGGTCGGTGCACAGGTAAAAAGTGAGGTTACGCGACGCCACTGGGTGAGAGGGAATGTAGTAATAGAGACAGAGAAGAGAATGATTGAAGCGAAAAATATGCGCCTTCTGATTGGCCGACTCAGTGGAAAGCTAGAATGAACAACAAAATCGAACATACAAAAAGAGCTGCGCATCGTGGATTCAATTCAGTTGATAGACGATAGTGGATACGAACGGACGCACCAAAAGGCAACAGCAATGGCATTTGCAGTACACAGCAGTCCACCACAGAGAGGTTTTAAAGAGTTTCCTCTCTGCGGTCGGTGTTGTGGCTGTAAGAATAGCCGCAGCGGTCACCACAAATGGCTGACAAGGATCGGATCTTGGAGAATACTTAACCAATCGAATATGGGGAAAAACGAAGATGCTTTGAACACACATGTGAAGAGCAGTCTGCTTCAAATAGAAAGCCGTTTACCCTAGAAAGGTCCAATCCAGCAAATTCAAACCACAGCATTACAAGGCTCTCGCAACGAACTCGGTTTGCAAGTTCCACCAGCTGGCCTACGAGGGAATCCAAAAAGTATTATATGTCCGTACAAGTCTACCTGCTGTGACAAGATTTACCTGTAAAACACGAAGCTGCAAATTCGCATCCGGCGGGTGCTAAATAAAGTCCCTCACGAACAACCTCGGGTTGGTCGGTGAGGGCATCACACAATAAAGTCCCTCACGAACAACCTCGGGTTTGTCGGTGATGGCACAGCCTTGGGCACAGCATAAAAATGCCCCTTGAGCTCAAACATTAGGTCTTTTCATTTCATACTAGCTGTCCCGGCAAGAGGCCTGCACGAATGCAATTATGTAGATCCGTTAACCCGTTCTCGAGTCAAATTCTAAAACGCAAACACCATTTTATATATACCTATATAAAAAGTTCATTCAATAATAAAGAAAAGAACATGTGGTAGTTTAGGATCTGATCAAGTAGGCCAAGGACAGGTTGGAAGATAAGACTAGTGAACTGTCAAGAAGCGAGTACGCAACCCACCACACATTCCATATAATCTTGCCCCGCACTTTTTTCACAGTGCAAAATCGATCACTTTTTAAAACTGATTGTTCAACATCATATTTTGTATTTAATGAACTTTTTATCGACTTTTAGCATAGCGGACGAATACAAACCAATACGATTTGTATTTACAAAGTCATGGTGATCCATCCTTAGGTGACCCATCTTGCCCCGCACATTTTTTGCAAATCTAACAGGGATGGGATCATTCATTTGCAATCATTTACATTCACTTGCTGGTAACTCGCTTCAGAAACATTGTAGCAAAATTTAATATATGTAAAACCTTTTTAGTTTTGTTTAACCTGAAACTTTGTATAACAATGTCCCCGTAACGTGGGTAGATCACCTTAAGTGCCCCACACAATGCATACGTTTGCGTGTGCGTGACAGTAGTTTGACACATTTCCCATGGGAAAACTGTCAAAAAAACGCAAACCTCGACGGAACGGACGCTATGTGTTCCAGGCTTTAGAATGGTGCGTTGCGGTGTAAGATCTACCAAATCAAATTTTGATCTTACACAGCTAATCGCGTTCGGTAATTTTTACCGAAATCTCAACTGCTGAGGGTTCCGTAATGGATTTTAACGAAATTCTGTTAAAAAATAACAAATTTCGGTAAAATGTTATCGTTTATCTGTCAAACTCTAACGAACTTCGGTAAAAGTTGCTACCTTTACCGAATTTTTCATGTAAAACAAACTTAACGGTTGAGATTTCGGTAAAACATTACCGAAATCGGTGATTTTTTCTAACTGTGTTGATATTTACCGTATATATAAATATTAGCGTGGTTCAAAAAATCGTTTTTGCTCCACACTGCTTATTCGATTCGTAACTAGATTCTATGCTTTCTCACAAAATTTGAGCTTATTTGGTTGAAAATTGAGACTGCACAAGTTTGTATGGGAATTACTATGGGAAAACGATGTTTTTCATTCAATCGACCATAGCATTTCCATGAGTGCCCTACAGGATTAGTTGACCATTGGTACTCCTCATTCAAATCGGACGCCTCATTAATTAGTTATCGATTTTTATCCTACTGCAGAAACTTTAACAGTGATCGTTCAGCTTCCCAGCAGGCAACATTGCTGCATATGGGGTCAAAGATAGCACACTGAAATCATGGCTATTTCGCTGCAAAATGCAGTGATGCCCACCGATTAGTTTAGCCATCATGAGTAAAGATTTCGATTCTGGATAAAAATCGGTAACTAAATAATGAGGCATGCAATTTGAATGGGGTCTTCGGCAAAGTTGTAGCTGATAGAGTAACCTAGAAGTACCAAGGATAACCTAACGCATTAGGGCATTTGGGGAAATACTACGGTCGATTGAATGAAAAATATCGTTTTTCCATAGTAATCCCCATACAAATCTTGAAGGGCTTGTTTGGGGCTTGTGCTGTCTCAATTTT
Organism: Aedes albopictus; assembly: GCF_035046485.1. Lineage (NCBI taxonomy): Eukaryota > Metazoa > Arthropoda > Insecta > Diptera > Culicidae > Aedes > Aedes albopictus. The sequence goes on from NC_085138.1 coordinate 386,452,813, forward strand.
TAACCAAATCAGCTCAAATTTTGTGAGAAGGCATAGAATCTGGTTATGAATCGAATAAGCGGTGTGGAGCAAAAACGATTTTTTGAACCACGCTAATAAATATTCCAGTTAGGTCTCCAGTTAGCCTAGTGGTTAAGGCTCCGGAGACGGCGGGTTCGATTCCCGTTCCAGTCGGTGAAATTTTCTCGACTCCCTGGGCATAGTGTATCATTGTACTTGCCTCACAATATACAAATTCATGCAATGGCAGGCAAAGAAAGCCCTTCGATTAATAACTGTGGAAGTGCTCAAAGAACACTAAGTTGAAGTCCCAGTGGAGACGTAGACCCATCAAGAAGAAGATTAATATTCCATGATCAAAATTTGATGCATTTTTTAGTGTTTTGTAGTATTTTTGCACATCCAAACAGACGTAACACATATTACGAAAAAATAACGAAGCACTACAAATGCACATTAAAATATAACATATTATAGTGGAACCTTACAAATGCGTAATAAAACAGGACACCACAATGAACAAACACAACACAGAACAGATATTTTGCCCTGTTACCCTAGTGGATAAAAATTTTCGATGACAGGATGACGAGGTTTCATTAATGTTGTTGGTCCATCAGTCAATCCTGTATTCGTATTTACTCTGGCAGGTTGCCTTTTGTTCACAGCATTAGTTGCTTTCATAGCTTGAGTTTTGTCTAGGAATTTCTAATCTTAAGGGGGCATCTCGATTCGGGTTTCATCACTAGAGCTCTATAACTTGAAGTCTGTGCCAGGGAAAGGTTCACATCTCTAGTACTTAATCACGACCCGAAATGGCCTGAATATTGGCAATCGAAATAGTATTGCGGGCCCCTATTCTGTTAGAGCCCTATAAATGTAATATACATCGAACATTAGAGGTGTGCGCCGCCGCGCCACGCCGGCGCCAGCGCCGATTTTCGGTTCACGCCGCCACCGCCGATTATTTTTCGGCGCGCCGCCGCTTACGCCGCCGAACTCCAATTTTCTACGCCGATCTCAAAAACGCATTGACAAATTAAATTATTTCTTGATTCCCAAATTTATAGCAGTTCCAAAAAAGTGAAAGAGTTTGTCCTTCGAATTAAAACGAGTTTACAAAGATACCGGGAGTTCCTGAAGATAACTGATGGCTGAAAAAAGAATCTAGGGATTCCGAAGATTGAAGAAAATGCTGGTGATTCTGAAAAAAAAAATTGTCGTGTTCATCTCCAGAACAGATGAAATTTTTCCAGCCTTTTGAGGATTCTTCCAGTAGTTTCGCCAAGCATTCCGCTTAGAGTTTCTCCGGGAAATCTAGAAGGTCCTTCTTCGGGAAATCCGAGGATTTCCTCCGAGACATCCTCTAGGAGTTTCTTCGGGCATTGCTACAGAAGTTTCACTGAGACTTTTTGTAGTGCTTCCTCTAGAAACTCCTCTAAAAGTTACTCCGAGTATTCTTTTAGGAGATCCTCCAGGAATTCATCTGGAACTCTAGAAGTTTTTCCTGGGAGTTCCTTTAGGAGATCATCCAGCAATTCTTCTAGGACAGAGGGACGAATCCCCACTTGGTTAAAGTCCCTCTTCAAAACCAAATACACACACAATTCCTCTAGAAACCCCTCCGGGAATTCCTTCACGAGTTCTTCAACGAGTTCATCCGGGAATTCCTCAACGAATTTCTACGGGAATTCCTTTAAAAGTTCATATAAATTGCACTGGCAATACCAGAAGTTTCCTCCGATAATTCCTCTAGGAGTTTCTCTTGTAATTCCTCTAGGAGTTCTTCCGGGAATTCTTCTGGGAGTTCTTCCGGCAAGTTCTGTAGCAGTTCCTCCTGGAATTCTTCCAGGAGTTTCTTTAAGAGTTCGCCCGGATTTTTTTCCAGAAGTTTCACCGAACATTCCTGGAGAAGTTCCTGTGGCAATTTCTCTAGGGTTTCCTGTAGGAATTTTTCCGGGAATTCCTTCCCTTCTGGGTTCCTTCGGGGATTCCTCATCATTTTTTTTCCGAGAATTACACTAAGAGTTTCACCGTGACTTTCTCTAAAAGTTCTTCCGGGAATTCGTCTAGAAGTGCTTCCGGGAGTTCAAATATCTTCGGAAACACCTTTACGAGTTTCACCGAGAAGAAGTTCCCCAGGCAATTTCACTACGAGTTGCTATATAAGTTTTTTCTAGAACTTGCACTGGGTATGCCAGGAGATTCCTTCGAGAAGTCCTTTAACAATTTCCCCGAACGTTCCTCTAGGAGTTCTCCCAGGAATTTTTCTAGAAGTATCTGAGTTCATCCGGGAATTTCTCTACGAGTTCTTCCGGGAATTTCTTCACAAATTTCTTGGGAATTCTTCTAGGAGTTCTATCGGGAGGTGCTCTAGAAATCCGAATAGGGATTTTTCAAGAAATTCTTCCGGGAAATCCATCAAGAGTTCATCCGAGAACTCATCTATGAATACCTCTGGTAACTTCTCTACGAGTTCCTCCTTGAATTCTTTTCCGAATTTCTTCGGCAATTTCTCTTCGTGTTTCTCCGAAAATTCCTCCGAAAGTTCCTCTGGCAATTACTTCACTAGTTACTTTAAAAATATTTCTGGGAGTTGCACAAGAAATGTCCGGAATTTCCTCCGAGAATTGTTCTATGAGTTCCACCGGTAATTCCCCTATAAGAATTCCTCTAAGAGTTGTTCTAAGATTTGTTTCCTGAATTCTTCCAGGAGTATCCTCAAATGTTCCTCTACTCTAAGAGTTCATCAGGGAATTCTTTTAGATGCTCTTTTGGAAATTCGTTTAGAAATTCATCCGGAAATTCCTCTAGATGTACCATACTTCAAAATAACGTCTAGATTTACTCCAAACTGCTTCCCAAAAATATTCAATATTGACTAATAAATTGTTGACAACCGGTTCAAATTTTTTGAAGAAAGGAGAACAATCCACTTATTATGTTACATTACGTGAATCTTTTAACTTTTCTGCTAAGCCGATATATCGGGTGAATTATCGTCGATATCGGATTTTCGAATATCGGATATCGTATCGATAATTACATGCCGATAAATATCGATAATATCGGATTTATCGAAATCGTCCCAACCCTAGGCTAAGCCATCACCTTTTGAGGCACCATAGAGTACTTCGTGGCTATCAGATGAATGCCCATTGACAGACACTTGGTAGGAGCGGTTAAACAAAAAGAAGAGGATAATCCAGGGGGCGATACTAGTTTTGTCAAACCGAAATATCCCAAAAAAGACTAAAGAAATGATGCAACCCGCAAAAAGTTCCTCCAGGAACTGCTTCAGGGATTCTTCCAGGATATCCTCCAGGGATTTTTCCAGTAATTTCTCCTGAAATTATTCCAGGATTTCCTTCAGCAATTCCTCTAGAAACTCCTCAAGAGATTTCTTCAGAAATTTCTCCTAGGGTTCTTCCAGGGGTTCATACAGGAATTCCTCCAAGGATTCCTCCAGGAATCCCTCCAGAAATTTCTCCAAGAACTCCTCCAGGATTTTCTCTAATGCCTCTAAGAATTCCTTTTGAAATTCCTCAAGGGATTTCTTCGGAAATTTCTCCAGGATTCCTCTTAGAATTTCTCTAGGGGTTCTTTCAGGATTTTTTGCTGGAATTTATTCAGAGGTTCCTCTAGGACTTCATCCAAGAATTCTTCAAGGTATTGTAATAGGCTTGGGAAGATATTAGGTAATAATATTAGGTAATAATAAAGAAGTACTTGTTCAGGATCGACCGTGTCTTCCTTCAATTCAGAAGTGGGATGGACCACCCATTTTGCAAAATCATTCGATCCAAATTTCAAGTTATTGGTCAAGAATTCTGAGAAAGTGTGAAGCGAGCGAAATGATGTCAATCCTTATAGGAAGAGGGTCGGATGACCATTGAAAGTCTGTGAAATAATACTGCCGAAGCATAACGGGAAGCGGGTCGTTGAAGATGAAGATTGAAGAAGAAAGCTGAAATCTGAAGGAGACTATCTACGAAAGGAGTTGCGCGATGGAAGAAGAGTATAGCAGTAACCAATACTGGAGAAGCAGCATTACAACATCGATGACTAAGAGTTGGAGATGGAGAAGATATCGTTGGAGTCGTTGGAGTGGCCGTCACATCGGGGACGATGTGTATTATCAAGATGGCCGAACTGTAGTAGGCTTAGTAAGATATTATTAGGTAATATTCGTCACAATAAAGAAGTACTTGATCAGGATCGAACGTGTCTTCCTTTAGTATTTCTTCAGGAATTCTTCCAAAAAAGCATCCAACAATTCCTCCAGAAATTGCCTCAGGGATTTCGCCAAGATATCCTCCAGGCCCAGGGATTTGAACAAGAATTCCTTCAGATTTTCCTTCAGAAATTCCTCTAGAAACATCTCCAGAAATACTTAAAGAGATTTCGTTAGCAGTTTTTACAAGGATTCCCCCAGGGCTTCATCCAGGAATTCCTCCAGGGATTTCTACAGGAATCGTTCAAGAAATTTCTCCTGGATATCCTTATAAAATTGATGAAAAAATCTCTTGAAGAAATCCTGGAGGAGTTCTGGAGGTGTTTCTCAAGGAAAATCTGGAGGAATCCTTGTTGAAATCCCTGGAGGATATCCTGGAGAAATTTCTGGAGCGATTCCTGTATAAATCCTTGGAGGAATTCCTGGATAAAGCCCAGGAGGAATACTTATAGAAATTGCTGCCGAAAACTCTTGAAGCAATTCCTGGAGGAAATTCTGCCGGAATCCCTGGAAGATTTCCTGGAGAAAACCCTGAAGGTATCCTTGGAGGAATTCTCGGATTCATTTTTGGAGGAATTTCTGAAGAAATACGTGGAAGAATTCTTGAATGAACTCCTGAAGGAATCCCTAGAGAAATTCCAAGAGGAATCCCTGGAGAAATTTCTGAAGGAATCCCTTGAGGAGTTTCTTCATGCACTCCTGCAGGAATTCCTCCTGGGATTTAACCAGGAATTCCCTCAGAGATAGTTCCAGTGATTCCTACAGAAATTCCTCTCGGGATCTCTTCAGAAATTTATCCAGTTGTCTCTCAGGAATGCTGACTACGCCCTTGATGACCGGTAAGGTCAGAAGGGTATATTAGTGATAAGAAGACACATATAGGAAAGTTAGACAAACTCTATCTAAATGCTTGGAAAGGTATGTAAGCCGTTAGCAATTTTGAGATGGTTTAGTTTAGAAGCCAGTTAGTAAAAAAAATGTAATAAGCTAATTCTATGAATTTGGAGTCTTGTAAACGCTTGTAGGACTATTCTTGGACTGAAAATCAATGATATATCATTACCCTTCAATCTGTACCAGAAGAGTAAAATACGACTAAAATCGATCGACATTCCGACCTTGCTAGAGGTTTTACCTTCGAGGCAACTGATTAAACATTGTAACCCTCAGTAAACAGCAGACATCGTAAACGAGTCTAAATTAAACATTAATCAGCCCTTTCGTGAGCATCTTTAATTATCTCCAGCCAGCGCTTCCTCACCCCCTCCGGTGAAAGTCCACCCACTCACCTTTTGATCCAGTCGAAAATTTTCCATCGATTCCACCGTGCTGAAATTGATTTCCCTCGATACTGCCCTCAGATCTAGAATCTTTATCGGCACCCGGGCTTCGTGTTCCACATCCGGACAGGAAAAGTCCTTGTTCTCCTGCCAGATAATTTTACCGGTGTCGGCATCCCGCAGGATCAACCAATTGCTGTAGGCGATAGAGTGATGTTAAAGTATCCTTCAATAAATCACCCAACAAATACTTACATTTGAAAACCTTCTCGGATCTTTTCACTGCGGGCCACGTCGTCTGTCCCCATTTCGGGCTTTTGGGGACACTCTTCGATTATGGTTTCGCGAGACAACTGCAGTGGAAATCGAAAATTTTTGGCGAACGTCGCAACCGCACGGAACGAAAACAAACACTGATGGGGATCCGAAGCTGAACGTCACGTTGATAGACGACGTGTTTCAAAATCAAACAAAATGGACCACGGTTCGGTAAAATCCATGTTTGACGTTTAAGATACGATCCCACCCCTGCAGCGAGCATTTGTTGATGATGCATCGAGTGGTGTTCAAATAGTTGGAGTAATCGATCAGTCTCTATTTTTATTCATGATTTTTTATAGGTTTCAAATAAATTTGGAATCAAACAGGTTAATAAAATTATGAAAATATTTTGATTAATTGAACTAGTTCTTATAAGAAAAACTTTTCTAAAAAGACTCAAACATATTATTAAAAAAAATCTTATGAGTATTGCATATTCGTCGACTATTGAGTTATAGAACGACACCTCTACTTTCATCGCGTCGCGTTGTCAAAAAGTCTGTCGGTTCGTCGCTGTTCTTTCGCAGCAGAATTTTAATTTAAAAAAAAACGCTGAAAATAAGTGAATTTTCTATTAAAAATGAGTTCCAAATCAAAGCGTGGCGATAACTCTGGCAAGGATGATGAGGTAAGTGATACATTCTTTCTAAATCTTCCACAAAAAAGTGTTCTTTTCGTCTGGCCCTTTCGCCATCCAAAATCGACACGTCAGAGAAAAACATCTCCACTGAAATCTTCATCTCTCTCCATCCCCTCCAACCGCATCAGCCGGTCAAGATCAACAAATGGGACGGAACTGCCGTCAAGCACGCCCTGGACGATTCCGTCAAGACCGCCCTCATGAACCGGACCAACATGAAGGAGCACCACGCCATCATCGACGGGCGGCTGTTGATTTGCGCCCTGGCCGTGGCCACCGCCCTGGTTGCCCTCGGCTATGACTACCAGTATTCTTTCCCCACGTCCAAACCGGTGCTGATTGTGTGCGTTTGCTTCTACTTCTTCCTGATGGGAGTGCTGACCATCTACACGACCTACGTGGAGAAGGGCATCTTTGCCGTCGGCAATCAAAAGGACGACAAGGGCAACGTGAAGCGCTGGCAGGCCAGTTCCGACATGAAGAAGTACGACGACAAGTACGAGCTGACGATCCAGCTGCGGGACTCGCGGGGAGTGCGGGAGGCGACCGTCGTCAAGTCCGTTGCCAATTTCATCGACAACAATGGGTCCGTGCTGGATGATTTGGTGGCCAACGAGTTGAGCCGCATTTTGAACTCGTTGAATTCCGAAAAGAAGGACAAGTAGGAGGAGTAAGGAATCTAAACGGGGCTCGATGCTGCCCCACCTCATTAAGGCTGTTTAGGTGAGTGTGAAGTCCAAAATTGATGATCTTCATTAAACATTGTGTAGATGTGAATTGATCAGCACTAAAACAGCGTCCATTTCTGTCCGAAATTCTTAACATATTCTATACTGCCCCCACTCGCATAACAGTCCCATTTGCAAAAAGGAGGAATTGAGAAAACGGCATTTGAAGTTTGAAAACTTGTTTCCATATAAAACTTTGAAAAATCGCCAAAATTTGAAAAATATTTCAATCATCTCGAAACTTTCACAGATTGCTTGGCACATGAATATATAACTGTAAAAAATGTTACAATCCCTACAAAGCTGTTCAGTTTTGTGTTTCGTGACACAAAAATCCATGATGGGACTGTTATGCGGGTACTTTTGATATGGGACGCTCATGACTTGGTATTTTTTTCACACATTGACATAAAAATTCGTAATTTTTATTATTGTATTTGGAAGTACATCGAAAATTATGACTATTCATAACGTTAGCTCAAAATTGATGAAAAGTCAAATGGGACTGTTATGCGAGTGGGGGCAGTATAGTAACCGAAAAAACTCTAAAATTTGTTATTTTTAGGATATTATTTGCACACATTAAGAATAGGGAAAATTAGGAGACAGGCAAGACATCCACTAAAGATGCAACTTTGCATGTCAGAGCATTTTTTTTGTTTTTATTAATGTGTATTTTAACTAAATGCTAATTCTACACTCATGTCAGAGCATTTTTTCCACTACTTCGACAATACTTTCTTTCTATCGTAACACTTTGGTCAGACAGAATGATAAAATGACGAATTTGGTTGAAGCCATGTTCCCGTTAGAATTACGATGTCGATCTCATTGGACCTTTAGTTCCAATTCATTAACTTGATTTTCTGTATGCTAGTGAATGTACATTGTACAGGTACTTCGCTATCATCTCTTGTGAAGCGAAAAAATGTTCTTCTCTGGTGTTGCAAGCTTTGAACCGGTTGAACATATCCCTCGCTATTCCGAGACTCCCCGAAAGCATGAATAGTAATTTATGTAATGAGTTGCAAAAAGTTGATTTTTTCAGCACGAGTCGTACATTTATCCAACGAGGCTTGCTTGTCATTTCTCCGAGTGTACTATTACATTCGAGATTTTGGGTTCTGGTGCAAAGCAAAGGAATAACTTTTTGATGAAAATGCCATTTAAATTAAAATATGTAACATTCCTGAAACTTATGGATTGTGGGGTAATGGTATGTTTGTGGTTATAACACTTACAGTTATATAGGGTAGAATTCACGAATCAGTCATTTTCATCTTACTTCCATCCTCTTTCGCACTTTATATAACGTACTTAGCTGATTTAGTATGGATTTTAAATACCATTTTCTACTTTAACTTAGTCTAGAACTTATTTTATGAACATTTCATAACAATTTCTGTGTCTTGCCATTCATCTATCAAAGAAAGAATTGAAGTTGCACCAAAAAAATGACGATTTGAACAAAAACCTGACTCAGACTTCATTTGGAAGGTGACCCCACACTTTTGCACGGTGACTTGTAAACCTAACTCGATAATTTAAATTATGTTATGACTTTTTCCGCTAAAATCTAATGAATGGCTCTCAAAGAGGATAGAAATAGGGTTCTAATGCAACTTTAATTTTAAAATTTGGTCGACATAATTTTGAATTACACGAAAAACAATTTTTTGTACAGATTTAGAAAAAAACACGTAAGTTTAGGTAAACTTTTTGTACTAAAAATTTCTTATAAAATTTGTGAAAAGTACCTACGAATCAAATCTAACTCATTATCTTTCGATAGAACCTGAGAACGAGTGGATTGAATAAAAGATGACTGAGATATGACCGAAAAACATTTCCATGTTTTTGAGGGGGTGACCCCAAACTTTTGCACGGGAGTGTACCTTTCCTCTCCTTTCATGAACCTCAACTTTAACAATGCAATGTATCGAGCATTGATTTCCGGCAAAGCATCACAACATGTAGCCAGGATGAGCCTAAAACTATAACAGTAACTAACACTAGAACAACCGTGCAAGTATTACATATAAAATGTTCACTGATTACCCTTAAAATCAGCCTAGAGGTTAATAACTACGACTATCTATTTATAAACGCATTCTATCCACAACTCAAGACACCAAATAAATCTCACACATTCCCCAATCTCTTAGGCCACGCAAAACTTAAAAACCAATGCTTATTTTCAAATCGCACTGCGTTTTATGGACAAGAATAAACTTTTGATCTGCACATACATAGTTCTCGAAACTGTTCTACGATTTGAATAATATTTTAAAATGTGGTCATTTTGTGACTAGATCCTAATATGTTTTGAATACCTTAATTGATGCTTAGTAATGCTTTCCTTCATTAAAAATCAAAATCAAACAAATAACTAATGTTGGAAACGAAAGTTCAGATTTAAATAATGATGACAGTTTCAAAGCTAACGTGTGACCAATACATACATAGACGCATTTTTTACAGCAATGTAGCTTGCCACGACGAAAACTAATTATTTCTTACACTTGCTGTGTTTTTTGTAATGACAAAGTAGACATTTCGACGCTTGTGAGTGTTCGAATTACATGAAGAGCGAGAGACTATGACATACATCTATAGAAAATAAAGACTAATACTGTATTCTTTATGCTTGTGGACGAAATACGCCTTTTTATCGTGAAAAAGTACAGTTTAAAAACGCGTATCTTCGAAAATCAAAATGACAAACATAGCAACTATCTAACACTAAGACTTACCCAATAGAACTGAGTGACATGATGAAACAAATATCGAACAAAATAAGACAATACAGTATTCAAGAAATTAAAAATCTTGACAAATATACGACAAATGACGACAAAAGAAGAAAAATAACGAACCATATCAGGAAAACAAACAAAAAGATAAGTACGAATTGTGTGTCTTGAACACAACATAGACAAATCCTGATAAATGACTACTTCAAGACTGACTGACCAATTGAAAATTTTTCAATCTCCTACCGTATCTTTCTGAGTTAGTTTGCAACAGTGTCTTAATGGATATCATTTTCTGCGTACGTCTGGTAAACTGCTTCTGAAAGATTACGTCATAATACCTAAGGTCAGTGAAGAGAATTGTCAGACGAAAGAGGCACAAAACAAGCAACAAAGAAGACGCGTCGATTACTCTTTATCACAACTGGTAACAGATAATGACATGATCTCGAATTTTTTTGTTGCAGACAAAACGGAAGCTGAATTTGTTGCGTACTTTTCAACTCGTGAATAATCAATTATTACTAACTCAAAGTCGAAACTTTTTGATGATACATCTTCAGCAGTGTTCCAGTGTTTACCGACTCGAAGTTACTACTCGAAAATCACAATGCAAGGCTTAAAAATCTCTAAACTCGTGGTGCACGATCTTTGTCCTATTCTGTTCAAGTTGGGACAAACGTATGTCGCATTGGGTAGAATGTCGCAACAAATTCAGGTTGCGACATTGTTGTTATTGTTGCGCGATGGTTGAATTTTAATTCACTGCCTAAGGTAGCACAGAATCATTTAAAACACATATTTATTGAAATCATGCACGGAGAAAAAAATATGGTAAACATAACCAAAGTTTGGCCAGTTTCAACCAAAACTCCAGGTTATAATCATAATATTAGTTTAGTTTTACCATTCGTGTAGGTAATCACAATTGATTGATTTGTCTTTATTAGAGAGACTTTCAGCCCTTGGCTGGTTCGTCTCTTAGGTAATCACAAACTAAAATTGTACGTTACATTTTTCATGACTGTATCATTAGGTTCAACGAATATTTGTTCCAAACAACCAAAATATTAGTCATATCATTTGACAGATGTTGAACAACTTGAAAACAACCCAATGATTTGGTTATCTCAAACCATAAAAAAATAGTTTGAAAGAACCAAAAACAAATTAGAATGGAATAAATGCTTTGGTTAAAACAACTAACCTCATTGTTAATTTATCCAGGTTTTCTAGTTCCCGGGAACTGGCCATACGTATTCCTATTTTTTTTTTGCTTTTAATAAAAACAAGACAAATTTAAAGCTTCGTTCTATTCATTGCTATATTTGACATCTTCTTTCAGAATCAGATGATCTTTGTAAGCACATAATATTTTTTGAAATGCACATATGAGGCTCGAAGGATGTTGAAAAAACTGCTTGATGCGTGGGGAAATCGATAATGCCACATCGGTCTATTAATTAAAGCATTTCATACCTGTAAAGAGATAAAAATTTAACGCGTAAATTTCATAGCTATTATGTTGGCAAGCTCACAAAAAAAATCAACCCAAAAATTTCACTCACGCGATCTAATGTTTTTGATGTTGCTTTAATCCGTTCCACGCGTAGCACCACAATGTATTTGTGAATAAGTAATTAATTAAGCTTCCTAATTTACTAATTTTGAAATAAAAATACTTACATTTATTGTACGTTTTTTAGGGGGGCAGAAGTAGCTCTGATGAACTCGGTGAATGTGACTATTTTACAATATGGCGTAGATCGAGCGTAGAACGAAGCTATCACGGCGGTAGAACCGCCAATGTGAAGCTTTAGGTTGATTCTAATAAAACATTAACTTGAATTGTTTTCAAACAAAATGTTGCATCAATTAAACGCAGTAGTTTTGTTGAACCTAACTGTTCGTATATGCCCTGCACATCATGAAAAGGGAAATTATGCGCCACCTGTCTGTCAGCCGTTAAGTAGATTAGACGTTACTTCTATCCGTTACTCTCGTTCGACGAGAACGATAAAATCTCAAAGGCCAACGAAAAGGTTACCATGGCGTACCACCGCCTTCCGGGGCACCATGATATAAAAGGAGAACAAGAAACGAGCATCGCTCTCTTTTCTGCACCGAAGCACCATCTTGGCGCCATTACTCTAAGTGGATCTCTGCGCCAACCTACCATCTGAAGTTTAGTGAAACATCTTTAAATATTGAAAGTATTGGACTTTCTGAACATTCATTTGAAGTTCTATCTATTCGATCTGGGAAGATCCATCGGCCTACATTTTGACCGTTACTGCTCGCTATGCTCTCGACATATGGTCCTTCGAACCGGATAGTGTCGAAACTCCGTAACTCCGACAGTCCTGCGCCCGTGAGTAACTGCCATAGTGAAGCTGCTGGGGAATTCCAGAAAGTTCCATCACCGTGAAACCACCATCTTGCGAATCAACCGTTCCGTCGAAGAAGCACTCCTTCCGCAACCGATTCCGACTCGATCGTCCAGTTTCCGGACGCTGAGCTCCTGTTTCTGAACCAATACAAGGCAAATCTATTGCCTCAAGGAGGTAATTACAATTCCAACATAGGGTGAGGCGGGGCAAGATGGGTCACCTAAGGATGCATCACCATAACTTTGTAAATACAAATCGTATTGGTTTGTATTCTTCCGCTACTCTTCAATACACTAGTTAGCTATGCTAAAAGTCGATAAAAAGATCATTAAATACAAAATATGATGTTAAACAAGCAGTTTTAAAAAGTGATCGATTTTGCGCCGTGAAAAAAGGGCGGGGCAAGATGGGTCACCTTTTAGGAAATTCACATTTTCTTAACGAAAAACGTCAATATATAAGATTTGTTCCGCATTCATATATGCTCCATATCCATACTGAGTAAACAAGAGCTACTAGTAAACATTTTATAAATTTATTTGGAATATAAAAAACTTTACGATTCGAGTGGTCCTCAGGCGACTTGAAAATCGATGTTTTCGCTAAAAAATTATCATAATTTTATGTTATAATTTTAAGCGTTCATTCCTCTTGATTGAAGTCAGTTATGAGATAGTCTTGTAATAAAAAATAAATAACTTTTGAATGCTCCAAAAATACGTTCAAAATTGAAGGTGACCCATCTTGCCCCGCGACCGTTTATATGGAGATTATATGGGATGTATCGCATAAGAAAAATGGCTAAAAACCATTTTATTTTTTATTTCCAATGAAAGTGAATAATTTTTCAATCAATGCCCCAAACTTTTGTATATTCATGCTGGTCATCTAACAAAATTACTAACATAATCAAAACATGAGTAATGCGCCCGAAAATGGCACTGACCCATCTTGCCCCGCGACCCATCTTGCCCCGCCCCACCCTATCTATTTTCCGTTTTGTGTGGGCTACGCTGGTCTATGCTTTGCAGATCCATTTCGTGACGTCATCATGTCCAACGACCGCAAAATCAAATCCCTCAAGGTGCGGCAAAGGAACATTATCACATCGCTCAACCTCATCAGAAAATTCGTCGATGGATACGATGAGCAAACCCAGGCCGACGAAGTACCCGTGCGGCTTGAACATCTATCGAAGCTGTGGTCAAACTACAACGAAGTCCAGAACGAGCTCGAGACCCTAGACGAGGCTACTCTGGAAACCCTTCTCGAAGAGCGTTGCAAACTTGAGACCGCCTACTACCGCATCAAAGGTTTTCTTCTGGCCCACAACAAGTCACCGCTCAACGAAACCCTCTCTCCAACCAATTATGCGCCACCGCAAGCTTTCCCGTCTGCATCGCAGGTACGACTACCGGACGTCAAACTACCGGTATTCGATGGCAAGCTGGAAACCTGGCTGAATTTCCACGACTTGTTCGTATCGTTGGTGCACTCGTCCCCCGCTCTGTCCAACATACAAAAGTTTTACTACCTACGATCATCGTTGGCAGACGAGGCACTTCAGTTAGTTCAGTCCATCCCGATAAGTGCCATCAACTACCCGGTGACGTGGAATCTTCTGCTGGACCATTTCCAGAACACCGATCGGCTGAAACAAACTTATGTGGACGCTCTGTTTGAATTCGCTCCCCTCAAGAGCGAATCGGCCACCGAACTCCACAACATGGTGGAGAAATTTGAAGCGAACGTTCGAATCCTCAAACAGCTAGGAGAACAGACGGAGCATTGGGACATCCTCCTGATACGCATCCTCAGCGCGCGCCTCGATCCAACGACCCGAAGAGATTGGGAAGATCATGCCACTTCCCAAAACGCCGTTTCGTTCAAGGACCTGACAGTCTTCTTGCAACGACGAGTCACGGTTCTTCAGTCGATTCAACCAACCAAGGTAATCGACTCTCAGCCGAACATCTTACCGAAAAAAACCTGCACAGCGGCCAATTTCAAGTCACGGAGCGAGCCAAGCAACAGCACATCTTCGAAAGTGTATCATCTGTTCTGGCCACCACCCGCTTTACCTCTGCGAAGCCTTCTCGAAACTGTCCGTCGATCAAAAGGAGGACGAAATTCGCCGACATCAACTTTGCCGTAACTGCTTGCGGCATGGACACCATTCGAAAGATTGCACATCATCATCTACCTGCCGAAAATGTCGTGAAAAACACCACACCCAACTCTGCACGACCGATTCTACCTCCTTCGCAACGAAATCGCAGCCCATCGAATCCCAACAATCAAAGCCGACGGCATCATCCCCAGAGAGCAATCAACCATCTACCTCTGCTTCTGCCACGATCACCGAAACTGTGAGTTGCGCATCTGCCGGTGACCCACAGAAGACCCCTTCTCGCTACTGCGGTTATCAACATCATCGACGACGACGGCGTGAAGCACACCGCTCGTGCGCTCCTCGACTCTGGGAGCGAATGCAGCTTCATCACAGAACGCCTTTCCCAGCGTATCAAGGCCCAAAGAAAAAAGGTTCACCTCCCCATCACCGGCATCGGTCAATCATCCACCCACGCGAGGCAAAAATTCCTCACTCGCATTCGTTCTCGAGTTGGCAAGTACTCCACCAACGTCGAGTTCCTCGTTCTGCCAAGCGTGACCATCGACCTACCAGCGACGTCCGTCGACACTTTGAACTGGGACATGCCACCCGGCATTCATCTAGCAGATCCTACATTTGCTGACACCAACCCAGTAGACGTCATTTTAGGAGCCGAAGTCTTCTTCGAGTTGTTCCGGGAAGAATTTCTCTTGGCGAAAATCAGCCAGTACTAGTGAACTCTCGATTGTACCATCCTTAGTGATTGAAACACATGGATCTCTTAGTGATCAACTTCCCCCCTGATCAGAAGGCCGGCCCCCCTGATTACGGTAATTATCATATCATTTTCTATGCTCATTACTTATTAATCATGATGTACATATGCAAATTAATGATAAAAAGTTGAATATAAATACTGCCTTAATATCGAAGTTGGCCATTTCAGAGCAATCCATTAGAGTAGCCCATGAAACACTGAACGCATCTCAGTGAGTGTGTTCGTCGATACAGCATGTTATTTATCAGTCCCTGCTTTGGTTTGCGTGTCAGTTACTTTCGCGTCCCGTCGTCGTATGTTTTGTTTCTACGGTTTCTACACTCACTTCGGTAGATACGATACGGGGGTGTTGTTTTTGCACGAAATATAGTCTACTTTCTTCAGTATTCATCATACGTATGCGTACTCTCTAGTTGCGTGATTTTGTTTTGCTTCTGTAGATCACTCGTCTTGACCTACGTAAATTGCTGTTTTGTTCCTGTGCAGTTATTAAGGTTCAGTATCCCATCTGTTAAGTTTGTAAGAATGGTCTTGCGAAGCTCGTACACCCGTCGGCTACAACTGATCGCCAGTGTTCTCGCACTAAGACACTCATCGCCGCTTGTTGCACAAAGCTGGAGAAACTACTTGGAACTGGGATCGCGAACACAACAACGGTGCATCGGTAACAATCGCGACGTCATCTCGCGACTACAGGCCCTGCTGCAACGCACCACTAAGGTGAGTAAAGGGGAATTTATCTCGATATAGTGCTTTGTTCTTTATAATTCTGCAGTATATTGTCAATATTCATTAAAGCATATATAAATGCCTCGTTTGCATTCGAGCATACTTGATAGTTGTTAGTGATACAGTAGCCGTCGTCATCACCATAGCAGTGGGGATACTTGGCTCGGTTCAAAGTCCAAATTCCTGTATTATTCCAGTGGCTTCATATTGATTAAGGTACAAGAAGATTGGGTTGATAAATTTGTGGCGCTATCAGTATCTAGATAACATTCAGTGATGAAGATAAATGCAGTGCAGTTAACAAATACTTTCAATATGAAAAAGCCAATAAAGTGATAGATAGTACAAGAGTTCAAAATTGCGATTGTAAAATATAATCATAAATCGCATAAATTTGCAGTTTAAAATTACTTTTTTATATTTTGATGGATCAGTGGCAAGATCCTTCGTTTAAGTGCACTGCTATATTTTTCACGAAAAGCATTCTCTTATCCTTGATACTTTCTTATCGGATCAAGTGGATATCTATTCAATCACATTTCAGCTAAAGACATCCATCGAAGCGAAGCCATCCGGCACCGGTAAATCGACAGCCAGCACAGGCGTAATAGGATTTCTAGCGTCGTTTTCACTGTTCTCATCCGGTAAATCGAAAAAAGACTCCGCAACGGACAAGGAAGCCGGTGCTAAAATGGCCGAAATGGAAGCAGCCCAAAGTCTGAGCGAGACCATCCAACACTCGGATCAGCTGTTCGACGAGAATAACTTCCAGGAGGCGTACGATTTGTTGGTGAAAAGCGCGGTGAGTAGATATATTTCGGGTAACTTTTCTGGAGAGGGGTCAGGTTGTGTTGGTTTCAATGTGGAACCTTGATGATATATGCAAGGATCTTGAATTGCGTGAAGATGCAATGCAAAAAAGCACAGGTTGCGCTTTTCTGGAATAGTAATTTGCGTACCATAGACTGAATTACTATTGATATAAATAGTAGAAAAGTGAAATTACTTGTGGCATATTCTGATAACTTTCAACTAGAAATATGTTATATCCAAAGTTCAAAATCTTCCGTTATCTAACCTCACATTTGATGGCCAATATTAACACATTTATCTCTTTCATGACAAAATTTTATGAACTTTTGTTGCGGGTATAAATATTTGTTACATAAATAAGACAGAATAATTGTTAAATGTGTTATAAATTTTATATTCGTGCGTTTATTGTGTTACATGTTTTATTTTAACTTGTAAATATTCCCCGAGTTTTACTACATATTTACACCGTGTCCAATAAGTTCTCATACAAAATCAAATTGAATTCATTTCTCATCTGTAATTAGGATTTTCAAAGTAAGATTATTTATTGAAAGGCCAACTTACATTGATCAAATACAGCATATGTTTTGGAATTATTTGTCCTTTATCCTTCTCTGCTGATCGCTTATGTGTCGTAAGTCGATTTCAGCTGGCACGCACGCCATTTTATTGGTATTTCGTCTCATTTTAACAGGTAAAGATTTTAGGTTGAAACAAATTAGGTTCCTGTCCTCACCATTGCCAGTAGCAACTATGGCCAGAAGAGAAAAAATATAACATTCTGTATTGGTGAAGTACGAAGCCGTTTTATGTTGTACAAAATAAAACGTAAATTAAACAAAAATGTCCATTTACCTGTTTTAACCCTCTAATACCCAACCCCGCCTTTAGACGGGGTATAGTTTGAGCATTTTTGTAATTTTTGTTTCGTGGACAATCAGAATTTTTAAATTTTTGGCTGACATTTGGGACTGTTCTGTATATCTCAAAATGGTTTTTTGGTGTCTTTTAAAGCGTATTAACATTTTTTAAAAATCATTGAAAAATTGATGTTTTAGTCACCTTTCAGAAGTCATTGTTTATTTTGTATTGAATCGTTACAAATCACATATTTTAAATTTTTCCTAAATCATTCTATCATAGTAAAATAGGTTAAGGGAGTCGAATACACTCTGAAATTATTTTCCTTAAAATTACACGGAAAATAAAATTGTCAATGAAAAAAAATTTTTGTGTTTTACAATTTGTTTGAAGCTTAAAAATAACTAAACCTGTGACTAGATTGCATTTATACTTCTCTTGGTTCACTTGGCATCATACAACATGGTAAAATATCTGCAAAAATGTTGTACTAATTCACACAAAACAGTAAACTTTGAACGCTATTTAAAAAAAATCATCAAATATCATGTCGGTGAAAAAAATTTACATGAAAGCTTATGTATTTTTTAGGTGAATTTTAGCATAAATAGCCGAACAACTTTGCCGAAGACACCATACCGCTAAAATGAAAGATGGCCAAAATGACTTATAGGATTTTTATGCGAATAACGTAAGAAAAATATACTATCGTTCAGAATATCGACCTTGTTCATAGAAATATTTTCTCTGAAGACACCAAGTGTCGATCTCGACATCTCGACGAGCTAGAGGTTTTTTCCATGTATTTTCAATCCTGCCCCAGTGTGCGGATGGGGAGGAGAACGACTAAAAAAAGACAAAAAAGGCGAAACCGATCAACTTTTTGTGGATGCTGTCGTGAGTACCTGCGCGTTATCCATCACGGTCAAAGCTGCACTTGGAAGTTGGCGTGATGGATTTGCTGCACCTTCTTCGTTGTGGCGATGTTGGGGTAAGCATTTTATAGATGTGTGAGTGCTTTCGGACCATGTTTACGGTTTTTATTTTGTTGAAACAAATGAAATTTTTGAAATTATATAAAATGATGGTAATCGGTTGTTTTTATCGATAAACTCTAAATGAAATAATTAAATATAACTTTGGAATAAGTAAATTCTCAGTTTGAAAATCAACCATGCGTTTTATTGTTTTAAACAAGCGCCATTTTTCTGCGTGTATATCAGGTTTACAAAAGGATAAACATTATTCTAACGGATTATGAACTTGTTTGTGCAAAATTCATCATGAAAGTAGTAAAACAGAGGAGTGCTCATCTTGCCCCGGGTGACCATCTTGCCCCGTCCTACCCTAAAACCAATCATCGTCGACGTCATTGGAGTCAATTTGATAGTTGGTCAACTGATCAATGATCATCCTTGGCGCTCGCATCGTTTTTGTTCGAGCTTGACGTTTGCCCACTACCTCCACCTAGTTGATGGTTGGCCAAACTCAGACTTTTTAGTATTGGATGAACATGATTTCGTAGCTATGATTTGAAAAGAAAAATGTTCGAAGTGTTACGTTTGTTTATCTATAGTTAAATTTTTAAAATAATGATTTTGGTGCCCAAACAGTAAATCGGTTTTCTAAATCACGATATTTAATACCTTATGAATTTTCGCTATAACTAAAATCAATGGATGTCATATGAAAATTTATTGTGCTTGTTATGACAAGTTTCATAGAATAGATTTATGAAAAGAGCAAAAAATCATAAAACGATGCAAACTGGATTCGTTCCATACCATGTTTCTAAACATACATAAAAGCCAAGTTGTGAGACGATTCTACGTCACCTTTTGCAATTTATTCTAATCACTATGAATTATTTAAAGTTTAAGTTAGGCCTCATAGAAATCTTAAGATACTTGGTGGAGTGTAGCCAAGCGCTTCAGCCTCGAATCTAATGAAAGCTTTGAATGAAATAAAGTCTAAATCGCTTCGTGAGCATCCCTTGGGCAATAATTTCCGAATCTTCACAGCTCTCTGATTGCTGATATCCAGGCATCCACACACAAACTGTTTTACGTCTTCACGTAGCGTGACAATCTATATTGGTGAGGAACAGGGAAAACGTGTCGTAAAGTTGTCCACTGTGGCTTATGATCTCACTTGTATCTCTATAGCGAACTTTTGTTGCTACGGCAGTTGAGTGCAGCTTCTCGCAGAAATGCTTGTGATGACAAGGTACAAGTGTAGCAAGTGTGTCGAAGTCACTTTCCTTTTCCGGTCCACAATGTAAGGTTCAATTGCATTGGTTTGACTATTCGAGTCGTCATCGATCTCTTCTGATATTGTAATATCTTCGTCACGAGTCCTCCTGGAGTTCCTCCAAAACTTCCTCCAGGGATTCCTCCAGGAATTTCCCCAGAGATTCCACCAGGGATACCCTCAGGAATTCCGCTGGACCTCCTCCAGGGATTCTTTCAGAAACTGCTCCACGAATTATTCCAAGAATTCCTCCAATGATTTCTAGGTGATTTCTCTTTGGTTTCTCATGGGTTTCCTACAGAAACTTTTTTTTATTCGTGCCTTCAGAAACTCCACCTGGGATTCCTGTAGGATTTTCAGAGGAATTCCAGGAGTTCATCCTGAACTTCCTCCAGGAATACCTCCAGAGATTTCTCTGAAATTTCTCCAAGAATTGTTCCAGGAATTCCTACAGGCATTCCTCCAAGAATTCTTCTAGAGATTCCTCCAGGAATTTCTCCAGGGATTTCTACAAGAATTCCTCATGAAATTCCTCCAGGAGTTTTTCCAGAAATTTCTCCAGTGATTCTTCCAAAGATTCTTCCAGAAATTCATCCAAGGATTTCTTTAGGAATTGCTCCAGGTATTTCTCCACTCCAGAAATTTCTTCAGGGATTATTTTTAGGAATTCCTTACGTAATTCCTCTAGGGATTATTATTATTATTTTTCTTTATTATCGAGATTTTCAGCCCTCGGCTGGTTCATCTCTTTCCTCTAGGGATTCCTCCAACATTTTTTCCAGGGATTCCTCAAGAAATTCATCCAGGGAGTGCTCTAGTAATTTCCCCAGAAATACTTTCGGGGATTCAATTCTTCCTGGAGTATTCTGCCAGGAATTTGTCCTGGGGTTCCGCAATGAATTCCTCCATAAATTTCGCCAGAGAATCCTCCGGGATTTCCTCCAGAAATTTCTTCCAGGAATTCTTTCAGGAATTCTCCCAGGACCTCCTTCTGGGATTCTTTCAGGAACCTCGTCAGGAACAGCTCCACGGAGTAATATAAAATTTCTCCAATGATTTCTCTACGAATTTTTCATAGATTTCCTTCAGAAACTCCTCCTGAGATTCCTTCAGCAATTCCTTGCGAAATTTCTCCACGGATTCCTGCAGGGATTTCTCCACGAATTCGTCCAGGAATTCCTGCAGGGAATTCTCCAAAAGTTCTTCTAGGGAATCCTTAAGGAATGTCTTAAGACATTCCTCCATTCTAGAGATTTCTCCAGGAGTTTTTTTGTTCCTTCCAGGGATCCTCCCAGAAATTCCTGCGTGGAATTCTCCAAAAGTCCTTCTAGGGAATCCTTAAGGAATTTCTGAAGACATTCCTTCAGGAATTCCAGGAATTCAGGAATGAAGAATACAATTTAATTGTGAACATGCAACGAAAAATTAGCGTTAACTCACTATACTCGCGTGGATTTATCATCAGAATCGCGTGAATTTGGCGCAGATTTGAATTGTACTCGTGAAGCTATGCCCCAGATCTTATTCCAAGGACTGGGAACCCTGGGAAAGCTTCCGAGGACATTTTTAGATGTTTCATTACTCATTTGGTATTCTTAGATAAGATGCTTTGATATTTCCATTTAAACTTTTGAAAAATATTACATAAAAAGGAGTAAGATTCTAATAAATGGATTAGACAATAAGAGGGTTCACGAAACAGATTAAAAAACCGCGTAAGCCATATTTATTTGATTATTGAAATGTTTAATGAAATTGCGAATGAAATAATCAAAAGGGGGACTCACTTAGCACCGTAAACCGCTGATTAATCATAATTCAGGCAATCATGGATTATTTCATTCGCAACTTAATTAAAAATTTCAATAATCAGATAGGGTACGAGTCAAGTGCTATCAGTAATCTCACGCTCCCATATTCATCCTATTCGAAAACGAGCGATTACGAGGCCGATTGATTCCGTTCTTTTTGTTTTCATGCGTGCTCACTTTCAACAAAAAATACAAAATAAGAAACAAAACAAACAGCGCTTCAATCCTTTGTTTTTCATAGGATGAAAATGGGAGCAGCATGCTTAATAAGGGAACAAATACCCTGATCATGGCTTACGCAGTTCTTTAATCTGTCAAGTGACTCCCCTATATATTGTCGCGCTTATCTGAGATTCTCAGCAAGCTGCGTTCGAAACGCGCAGCCTCAGATCGCGCCAGACCGCGCACATATGATTTGTACACGGTGTGCACCTTGGCTAAAACTGTTTTGCAGCCGCCGGGTGGAGCTGTCAGCCGCCGTGTACAAATCAAACGGGCGCAATCTTATGACGGCTGACTCAGATCAGCAGGATCTGAGTGATTAAGCTAGGATGCACAATATTTTATCAACCGTTTACGATATTCAGTAGACGTTCGGTCGGTGCAAACGGTTTAACTGCAATGCTTTTTAACTGCAAGTCCGGTAAGTGCAACAAATTTGCAGTTATCGCACCGCCAAACGTCAAAATCGTGCGCCATGTTAGCCCTAATGAACAGTCGAATGAATTTTTCGTTCATTTTACGTCAATTGATGGCTTGTTGACACTGTCAGGCGTTGCAGTTATCGGATTTTCGTTCGCTAAGTGAAACGTAAACATGTTGCAGTTATCGAACGTCTACTGTTTAGGAATCTTCCTAATGCTGCAAGTCTTAACTGAGGCAAACATTTAGTGAAAGCGTGAAAGGATTACTCTTAGTAACAAAAAGTAGATCTGCCTTAGAAGTGTTAACTAAAAAAACAGAAGTATTGAAGAATACGTATTTTTTATTGCAAGAAATCTACCAAAAATTTAGATCAACTGTGTTTGAAGACAAAGTAGGGGTGGTGGGGGTAAAGTGGACAGGTGGGGTAAAATGGACAAGGTACAGTTTCATGGCTTTTATTGTTTTTCAAAATGTTTCAACGATTGGAGCTTATGCCTAAGCATGAATCATTATACTTTTGCTGATCTTGAACATTAAAATCAAATAAACCTCTTCAAGATGACAAAAACTTTAAAAATCACGTGAAAATCGGAAATGATGTGAAATCTGCTTATAATTGCTAAGGTTTTCTCGTAAGTTATTTTCAAATAATTACAAGTTTTAAACCCTAATGGTAAGTTTCCAGTTCCCAAGTAGAGCGCTCAAGTAAAATTCCTCCTTTTTCCGTAAGTAATTTTGACATTTGTTTAATCGACAGCATTTTTACGAAACAATGCTGTAAGAAGGATGTGAAGAATAGGGCACTGCATACGGCGGTTGCTAGATAAATTGTTCGTTGTTCGTGTGGCGTTTCGTGGCCTTGTTGTTTACGATTTGGACTTAGAGAAATTTCGTTCGTTTCCTCAGGAAGTGTGATTGAAATTAAAATTTATTTTTTGCGCGCGTATGGGGATAATCCAGATTGTGAGATTTCAACGGAGTTCCAAGGGAAATGCTAATGAGAGACATTGCGCTGGGATTCTAAGGGAACTTTTAATGGTATTACAGCGAGAACTATGGTTAGATACTAATTATAAATTCTGCAATATTGGAGTTCGGACTACGGTGGGAGGAATTCTGCTGGGACTCTGACGGTTACCTTGTGGAGTCTTAGCCGAAATACGAGGTAGGACAAAGCTTCACGGGGAATTTAATGAAGATCCACGAAAGATTCTTTGTGATGAATCTTTTGGCATTCCGTACGAAGGTTTTTCTTTGCGGTTTCGCAGAAAGTCCTCTTGAAATCCACCAGAAGTTCGCAGGGGATTTTCATATAATGTCTTTGAGATTTTCATTAGAAGTTCTACAAAAAAATCCCTCCGTGAGTTCCTTCTAATTCAAAATTTATTATTCTAGGAGTTCCTTCAGGATTTTCTCTAGAAGTGTTTTCTAAGATTCTACCAGGAGTTTTTTCGAACTATTCTACAATAATTTCATCCGGGATTTCTTTAGTATTTTTTGTCCGGTGTTCACTCAGATATTTATTCGGAGATTCCCGCAGGAATTCCTTCCGGGATTATTTCAAGAGTTCCTTCTAGGATTTCTACAGGAATTCATTCTTAGATTCGTCCTGGAGTTCTTTCAGTGATTCTTCCAGGAGTTCTTTCTAAGATACAACTTTTTGAGATTCCTCTAGGTTTTATCTGGACGTTTCTTATGTCAATCCTCAAAGAATTCCTTTTGTAATTTCTATAGCTTCTTCCGGGATTCCTCCAGGAACTCCTTCTAGGTTTCCTCTAGGAGTAAATTTATGGGTTCCTCTCATAGTTTCTTCTGGTATTTCTCCAGGATTTTCTTCTAAGATTACACCAGGGGTGGCATCAGGGACCTCTCCAGAAATTTTACCCGGGATATCTTCTGGGAATTTTTCAAAAGTTCTTTCCGGAATTTCTTCAGAACTTCCAGACTCCTGGAAAATAAGTCAAGGTTTTTCCAGGAGTTCCTTCTAAGATTTGTCCAATAATTCATCCAGGATATCCTTCCGGGATTCCTCCAAGAACTTCTACTGAGATTCCTTGAGATTACATATTCTGGAATTCATTCTGGAAGCTTCTTAAATTTTGCTCATGGAAATACCCCAGAAGTTTTTTCTTATTCTTTATGGAAGTACTCCAAGACGTGCTCTTGAGTTCCTTATAAAATTCCTCCAACAGCTTCTTAAGGAATATCTCCAGCAATTTTGTAGGGAATATCTACACGAGCGATTTTAGAGATTCTTTCAATAGTTTCTTCCCAGATAAAAAACTGAAGACATTCCAAAAGGTTCTGGAGAAATCCTAAAAAAAAAGTCGTGAAGGAATCCTTGAAAGAACTTCTAGAATAATTTTATAGGAATCTTCTGGAGGAATCTCTAGAGAATTCCATGAAGGAATTTCTAGAGAGTTCCATGAAGGAATCTCTGAAGGAATCCCGTATGGAGTTACAGAAGTAATCCTAGAGAGAACTCCTGCAAGTTCTGAACAAATCCTAAACAAATTTAGTTTTTTTTTGTATCGTGACATTCAAACAGTTATAACTTGAAAAGTTTTCAAGCAATTTGGCTAAGAACAGTTTTTATAATGGATTTACAGTTTCAAATGTTCATAAAAATCAAAACAGTCATGACAGTTGTACAAACAAAATAGTACACACGGAATAAAATTATTATAAAGTACCGAAAATATGCCTTGAAGCGATTTGAGTTTTGAATGCTAGGAAAACGTATTGAACCGATTTTGAGAATTTTTTTACCAGTTTATTGATATTCTGTTAAGAACTTCGAGAGAAATTTTCAGACGTCTTGACGAGTTACATCAAAATTATAGCCTACACAATTTTTAAAACGGGTGAAAAAATTTGCTAAAATCTTCTTTTATGATATTCACAATATCTGCGCCAATACCAAACTGAATTTGTTGCGATTGTTATGGTATTAGCTACACATTATATATTATTTGCGGGGATGAACCAGCCTCGGGCTGAAAATCCCCATAATAAAGAGCCAATAATAATAATAATATGTATTATTCCTGTTCAAAAAAATACTTGATTTTGTGAACGCAATGAAAAGCTATACATTATTTTCTGTGTCCAAATTTCATCGAATACAGTCTTTACTTCCCTGGTTCTAGTGAACCATAGAACATTCAACAAACGAAATGAAATGATTATGATTCAACAGTTTTTAGAATTGTCTCCTCATCAGCTAAACTCAAATGCTATTTCCTTTTTTCAACTGTCGAACTATTTATAAACAATTCAGTTTTGGGGTGTCTTTATAAATTTTTAAACTACGTAACGGCAAATTATTCAACCTAAAGAAATTCAATCTTGTGCTCTGATGCAGCCATGCTGAGGGACGACGGAGTACACATTATAGAGCGACACGACTAAATACTAATGCACACTGTGAACGCGCAGGCGCGAAAGAAGAAACACAAAGAAAGAGAAATGTCCCTTTTACTCACGGAATAATACATCGACATATTATTCCGTACGGAAAATCAACAACATGACTGACAGCATCGCACGACAGTGCCATCTGTTGGCAAATAGCTTTCTGACTGCGAATCACTTATCAACTGCGAACGCTTAAGTAATTTTGATTGCAGAAGTTTTACGTGACCATTACTTGTCCTATCCTTTTACACAGTACTTATCAAGTGGAAACTAGCCATTTAAAGTCCACGTAGGAGAATATATTTGACAGAAAAAAAATAAGTTTTGTAAAAAAAAAGTTTTTGGAAATAATTTTAATAAAATCAGACCGTGGGGGTAAAATTGACAATCGCTTCAAATTTCATCAAAATTTCATATTATATTTTGCAAACTTCAGAATCATCAGCCGTCATACCTATCGTGAGATAGTTGAAGTAAAAAGTTATAAAAAAATAGTTTATATCAACAAAATATAATTTTCATCCAAAATAGTGCTTGTTTTTACACTACTTTTACAATAATTATTTAAGTGTGTTTTAAAGTTTGTATTTAAAGTTTGAAAACAACAAAATAAAGGTATCGTATGAAATTTGATAGTTTGTATTTAAAAACATAGAAACAATATGCCGTTATATAACTTTTAACGACTTGTTCATTTTACCCCATCGATTGTCCATTTTACCCCCACCAATTTTTTTCACGCTATTTTGATGCACGATTTGGTGAAGAAAATAATCAAAGAAAACAATATTTTTTAAATGCAACCCCTTACAAGATTTCCAGAGTATATCATTACCTTCCATGTAACTCGGAAAAGCAGATGGATTTTGCCGCATTTCCGCGGGAAACGACCAAAATGCTTAGGTTGTCCACTTTACCCCAACCACCCCTACTCACATGGGATGGATTTCAGTCGATGATATCTATTCGAATAATACTGATTTTCTCTTTCATAATAAACGGTTTCATCAATACATAACTTCAAATTTACCTACATGAAAAAAAAACATTAATAGAGCATTAATACCTTTATAAGCCATCCTCTCCTTTTCCAGAACCCCGAAGCGTACGAAATCAAGTGGCGCATGGCTCGGGTGCTCTTCAACCTGTCGAAGAGCACCCCCAGCCCCAAGAAGGAGCAAATGGTCCGCGAGAGCTTCCAGTTTGCAACGGAGGCGCTAGCCCTGAACGATAACGACTTTGCCTCGCACAAGTGGTACTCGATTCTGCTGGATGCCA
Source organism: Aedes albopictus (assembly GCF_035046485.1). Taxonomy (NCBI): domain Eukaryota; kingdom Metazoa; phylum Arthropoda; class Insecta; order Diptera; family Culicidae; genus Aedes; species Aedes albopictus. The sequence continues at coordinate 386,479,857 of NC_085138.1, forward strand.
AGAGCGGCCTGGATGGAATCAAGGAACGCGTCACTCAGCTGGAGAACGTCAAGAAGCACATGAAGCGAGCGTTGGAACTAAACCCAACGGACGCAACCAGTTGGTACATCTTGGGACAGTTCTACTACGGACTGGCCGATCTGCCGTGGTACCAGAGGAAAATCGTGGCCACGATTTTCGCCACCCCTCCGGAGGGCAGCTACGAGGAAGCGCTGGAGTGCTTCGAAAAGGCCGAACAAACCAAACCGAACTTCTACTCGATGAATCATCTGATGTTGGGCAAAACTCATCAGGCACTGAAGAACAACGCCAAAGCAAAGGAGTTCCTATCGCTGGCGGCGAATGTAACGGTGCTGAACGAAGACGATAAGCAAGCGAAGGAGGAGGCGGCTAAATTGCTGAAGAAGTTGTAGGCTGGGTGGCGGGGATGGGGGAGTTTTTGCAAGTCATGACAATATGTCGGTTTTTTTGTACTGATTATGCTGTATTCTGTTATCAATTTCGTTATGTGGAAAAGTAATAAATAGATTTCTGGTACGAAACTCGTATTGACTGTTTTATTTGCGACATCCAAAGGCATAACAAAGGTGAGTTCGAGTGGTTTGCACTGTGAGGTCACAATCGGCTATGATTGGGGAAAAAAGCTAATTGCTCATTCCCGTGCGCACTTACTGTGTCGGATTGCGCGATCGTCGTCCAAGTTAGTCACTCTGCTGCGCCGTTTTTGGCTAATCATGGAATCAACTGTAAATGCATAGCTATCTAAACATGCGAAAATGTTTTGCTATGTGCACCGCTTCTGTTTGTACTAGGTAGGTATAGTATGTATGAAGACATAAATCTCAGATCATCCCTACTGTGTCAGATAAAACTGCAATAAAATTGATGTATTGTATATTCGACTGCATATGTTTAAAACGGGGTAATTTTTATAGTTTTCTGCAGAGCATTTAAGGGTAAGTGTACCAATTATGGCTATAGTAACTGGTACAGGGTTCCTATCATTGACACACGCTGTAATCAATACTAAAAGTAGTTTCGGCTCCGTTCCTATATTTTTCCTGTAAAGTATGGAAACTAAGCTGTCTTTTAACTTATTGTTGATATTCGTTGGTCTTCTCGTTGTTTTTGTTTAAATAGCTTTCCTTAGGTAGTGCTATAATTGGTACACGCACCCTATTATATTACATAAAGAAGTACTGGGATTTTGTTAAATATTTATCGAGTGCACTGGGAAAATTGGATTATACTGTAACATTTTTTTGCTGGTATTCAGCAAACTTTGCTGTTTTTTGTACTGATTTCATTCAACAATACGAATTAATGAGTATTAGTAATCCTACATTATAGAGATCTGCGGAGGCGGCCATTGTGAGCCAATCGTGCAGAGAGAACTGTCAAAGTGTGAGCCAAATGAACATGCTTATCGTTCGTAGGAAGGCGTCGTTTGAACGGTATTGCAATCGGAACTAAATAAATCAAAATTATTTATTTTTAACTAGCTGACCCCGGCAAACTTTGTCTTGCCTACTGCGTTTTTTGACGTTTCAAGTCTGTAGCCAAGTCCAAGTCCCCGTTAAAAATGTATGAAGAATCGATTTTCAAAAACTTTCAATTTGTGCATGTTTTTTGCCTCATAAACCTTCCTTGGGTGAAAACTAACAGAACAAAACTAAGACAACCCAAATCGGACCCTCCGTTCGCCAGTTATGCGCGGTCCCACGTATGCCATTGCATTTATATATACAGGGTGTTAGGTTCCTGAGTGCAAACTTTTAAAGGGTGATAGAGGACCATAAATGTAGGAAAAAATTGTTCTACGCATATGGTCAAATCTCAACCGTTACGTAGTTATTGAACTTCCCATGTTTTTTACTCTTATTGCCTTAACTGGTTATAACTTGAAAATGGGCAAACTTATCGCAGTTTTTTTACCCTTATCCGAAAGATTATTGAATTTTCTATCAAATGGCAACTTTGAATCGATTGGTTGAGTTAACTAACAAAGTTTTCTAGAACAAATAGCTCAAAAGTAGTGTGTTTTAATTTGTTTTTGTCAATTATCTTTGAAACATGCGTAATAAATTAAAATTCTTTCTTTGGTAAAGTTGTGGCCCCTGTTCCACTCTACAATTCGTTCTTTGACATCAAACTTCTATCTCTTATCGTTTTGTTTCAATTTCGACTTTAACATTGCATTTCAGATCATAAATTTGCAACTGTCATGGAAAGCACTTTTTAGCGCATTGTGGCGCACATTTAAATCAAAATTGCAAGAAAACGATAAGAGCTAGAAGTTTGGTGTCAAAGAACGAATTGTAGAGAGTAACAGGAGCCACAACTTTGTCAAAGAAAGAATTTTAATTTATTACGCATGTTTCAAAGATAATAGACAAAAACCAATGAAAACACACAACTTTTAGCTATTTTGCTCTAGAAAACTTGGTTATTTAACTAAAGCAATCGATTCAAAGATGCCATTTGATAGAAAATTCAATAATCTTTCGAATAAGGGTAAAAAAACTTCGATAAGTTTGATTATTTTCAAGTTATTCCCAGTTAAGGCAATAAGAGTCAAAAACATGGGATGTTCAATAACTACGTAACGGTTGAGATTTGACCATATGCGTAGAACAATTTTTTCCTACATTTATCTATCACCTTTTAAAAAGTTTGCACTCAGGAACCTAACACCCTGTATATAGATATCAAGATATTGGCGGCATATGTATGTTTAGTAAAAAGATAAAAAAAATTATTAATTCTGCTTTCAAAAGCTCATGCTTATGACGACACTTTTGTTGCTGAACTTGTCGAAAAAACTTCCATTGCTGCTTCTTGCTTCACTTCTGCCGATATGATTAGCGTAACACTTTTGCAATGAATTTCAGATTTCTTCGATTGCTCCGCTATTTCAACAAAATTTTGAAAAAAAAAATTCTACCATTGTTAGAAAATGTAAACAAAACAACTTGAACCACAACGAAGTCACGCACAAAGTTTGAACATCTAGCTTTGTAGCAAGTGTTGGCAGCTGTTGTAAACAAAACAAACAGCGTTGCCGAATCGACGTATGTAACTTCCGCTCATCTCTATGTAGAGGATTTCTAATGAGTATCAGCAATTATTTTTCAACTTGCTGAACCATTCAGCAATTTTGACAGTTGATCAGCACCGTTGTGCTGAAATTCAGCAATTTCTTTTACTGATTTTTTTGTGCTGGAAGTATTTCGAATATTTTGGTGTGTATGTTGGCTTTTTGAGTGACCCATAATAAATTTGTTATCATGCGGTACCACAACAATAACCTTAAAATACATAAAACTTATTATTAAGGAGAATCATCAAGAAATCCCATTGGAATTTTGCATACAAACTTTAGAAGCACAAATCTGACGAACGAAGCATCGAACCAAGCCGTACTTGTTTACCCTGGCTTAGCTCACTTGCAAAAAGAGCAGCTTTTCTAAATCGAGCGCATTTGTTTACGAATTTTCAATATTGGTACTCTTGAAATCGTGAGTAGGGAACCTACTTGGCCATTGTGGCAGCCATATTTGTATTCTCTGATGTTTCTCCTTAAGACTTATCAAATAAAAAATCTATCAAAAAATCAATAATGAAAAAAGTTATCGAAAATTAAATGAAAATAGTATTTACTTGTATTTACTTGACTTTGAATAAAGAAAACTAAAAATATCAACAATTATAAGTGAAAGCTTTATTAATTTCTATAATTATTTAGAAGATTTGATTCAAACTAAGATGGTTAATAAAAACAACTAACGTAAACGGTTGTAATCACAACTGAAAAAAAAAACAAAATGAAACAACTACGAAAATTGTAATTTATAACAGATATTTTTAGAATTTTAACGTTTAGGAATTTGAAACAATAGGCCACATGAATAAAGTTGAGTAAATACTCTTTACTAAATCAATGTGAAGCCGTGGAGTAAATCTCTGTGAATCTTCACAGAGATCTGAGTAAAGAGTGTTTACTCAGCTTAATTCATATGGGCTAATGATACCCCATACCACGGTACTTTCGATGGATGGCGGATATTAAATTTGAGCTGAATTTATCACCGTTACTTGCATTTATTATCGTCATTCATTCAAAGTCTTACGCCGTTTAAGTATACATTCGCATTCACATTTCCAGCTGTTCTTCGATTGACGAAAGGCACATTGATTATGATAATTACTTCTACAAACATCGTTTAGCTTTACAGTGATACATGGGGGGCAGATTCAGAAAAGCAGATGACACATTTCAGGTGCGAAATTTGTAAATTGGCTCTCTCTAATCACGTCCGAGTTCACCGTATGTCGATTTTGGTATGTTTTTTATTGTTATTCCGCAACGGGTTTCAAAGCGGTGAGACGATTCGATAACCTGTAAGAAGAGTCTAAAGGTCTAAGCATCGCCCAGTTGTCTCTAAGTATTCCTATATTGAGTTCGTTTTGAAGTTTTTCCTAGTATTTCACTGGTATTTTCGAATTTCATCAGATTCCACCATTGTGGTGTCCTCCATATCTCAAGAATATCGCACAATTCTTGAAAATGTACGTACAGTTGAAAATTTTCAAAATTCTCCTTCCTTATGATATCTACAAAATACTCTGTCAATATAGTATTCATTTGGGAAACCTCAAGGTTGTTGTTGTTGATAATTCAAATTGATTGCTAGGTTTAATGCTAAGAATAATTTTGATTACTTTGTAATCAATACCTGATATAGCAGTTTTTGTTTGTTAAGTCTAATCTTACGGCATATTTATTCTGATAATCTTCTTCTCTAGAAAGCTGACCGAACTGAGTCTATCCCGTTGATTACATATTTGCATGCGCGAGGTACCTAATAATTGTGGGGATCTGAAAATTAGCTGATTACAGATAAACAGTAAATTATTGGGAATGTACAGTATGACCCATAAAAAAATGCGACATTCCATTTTTTTGCGGTATTTGATGATTTTTAATGAAATAATCCTAATGAATTAAACTTTTTTGGATTAGGATATAATAAGGAGGTCATTGTCATACAGGATCTCTAAAATTTTTGTCAAAATTTTCATTGGGAACGTATATGGGATACCTTATAATTTTTAACATTTTCTAAATAAAATCAAGTTTTCCTCTAATTTTCAGAGCAAAATGAACTAATATAAAAACTTTTAAACACATGGAAACCATGGAGAAATATGTACTCTTTAATACGCCCATGTTTGAAAAATATTTCAAAAATTATTTCAAATGTTTTGAAAACAAAACCTAAAAAAGGTGCTACATATAAAAACCATATTTAAGATAAATTAATAAAAAACTTAACACTGATTGAACATTTTTCAAAACATTTTTTTGTCGATGAAGGCATATTAACCTACCTTTATGATAGTTACAAATACTAAGTACTTAAAAACAATTTCATGCTTAAAACATAATATTTTCTAAATATTATCATTTGTCAAATAATTCAATTTTCAGAAAATGTTTCTTAATTTGTAAGTTAATATTTTTTTCGTTCTTGCCCGACAAACCAACGAACTCCTGAAGACCTTATCCAGCCATAAAAGTACTGTTTTGAAAATAAAATTTGATTGAATGTGATTGAAAGCAATTGAAAGAAAATTATATCCTTGAAAAACGGCCTCTGGCGCGTGGACAATTTCGACATCCATATGTTCAACGTTATATTTCCAAAGGTATGTGCATGAAATCAGTCTATGTTCCTTTGCCATTATCAGATTAGTGGCTCTACTATACTATCCAATAGATACATGCAAGGTTAATCAGTTCGAAGTAGGGGAACGATGACTTTGAAAACTGTCGCATTTTTTTATGGGTCATACTGTACAAGTAATAGCGGAGAAAGACTCCAGTTGCAGGTTCGAAGGTGTTTTTGGAGCGCATGTATCGGATTTGTAGCTGAGAGATAAAAGGTTTGAGCAAAGACGGCCTGAATTCCTGCAAGATTTTTTTCCTGAAAAATTCTATCAGAAATCTCACAAGGGAATGTTTTAACCCTCTAACACCCAAATTTTTGATTTTGATCTGAATATCATTTTTCTTCACCTGAAATCGAATTAAACATGTTTTGGAAAATGATTCTTTTTAATTCTCGATTTTGTGACTTTTGGTTTTTGATTCTTCTTTTCATTTCTGAACCTCCCTAAGTACACTTTTGTATTTTTTCTTTTTTTTTCAGGAAAAATATTTTCCCTGAAGCCTGTTTAGCATACCGATTTTTTTAAGACGAAAACATTTTGAGATTTTATGATAAGGCTGGTACAAATTTTATTTTCACTTTTTGTCTCCTCCCCCTTCAAAAAATTTAGGCTGGATTTTGCATTTTTAAGGGGGCAGATAAAAAAATATTTATCTAAATATCGCAACTTGCCAAAAATTCTTTAACAAATCCGATGAGTTTTAAATATTTTTCTGATTAAATACTTAATTATTTCCCCCCCCCCCTCGACCAGCCAAAGAGTGGTGGGACAAAAAGTTAAATAAATATTTGTAACGGCCTAATTGTTAAAATATTTCCATTTTTATTTTTTTTTTTCATGGATAACTTTATTTACCGTGTAACTTTTAGGAAACTAATTTTAGTATATATTCAACTCCCTTAAACTATTTTACTATAATAGAATGATTGAGAAAAAATAAAAATACGTTAATTGTTGCGATTAAATACAAAGGAAAAAAAGACATCTGAAAGGTGACCAAAACATCAATTTTTCAATGATATTTAAAAATTGGTAATACTTTTTATAAGACACCATTAAACCATTGTGAGATATGCAGAACAGTCCTAAACATCAGCCAAAAATATAAAAGTTTTGATTGCTCAGGCATGAAATAATACTCAAACTATACCCCGTCTAAAGACTAACTATCATGGCGCCCACTTTGGCTATGCCTATGAGAGTACGAACGAGAGATTAACATTTATGATTTAGAAAATGTCGTGTAAAAGATCTTAATGCATAGGTGTCAAGTAGCTTGAGCGACACTTTAGAGCTTCATCGGTCAATCGTTCCCAAGTAATCAAAACTTCAGATAAGATGGTATTTTATAAGCTAAGCAGCTTTTTCGAGGTGGCTCATTAGCCTTCTTAGCAACTTCATTTCTAAGTAATTTTGGAACTTGAAAGTTCACATAAGGTAGCTGGAGGATAGCCTTTTAAGCAGCTTCTGACAAAATTTCTACAAAATTCATGCAGAAACAAAAATGTATTTTTTCCGAAGAACCACATCTTTGTTGTGATAGGTATGTGGATTCATGTCAGAAATTGCTTCTGATAATTATTTTCGCCTCATGTAGATTTAAACTGGATCCTCCTCCGTGATAGTCAGCTGACTTACCGCTACGCTGCTCAAGACACTTGGCAACGTCAAACTAACGTCTATACTGTACAAGCGTGCTAAACTAGCTGCCGATAAAAAATCCATTCAAGTCAGACTTCATCTATTCTTCATTCAGTCGTAATTGTAGTAACGTTGTAGAACGTAGGACTGTCACGGAGCGAATCTCGGTTCGAATCCGGTGGGCGACATATATTATTTTTTAAATTTAAGTCTAATTTTAATTTTTTTTTTATTCTTAATCACTTAATCTAATTTACAGCTCTATTGTCCACTAGGGCACTACGTGAGCGACTTCAATTGACAGCTGCACCTACAGTACTGTACAGCGCCTAGGTGTATTCTATTTTTTTACTCTATTCAACTGGCTGCCTTTCTGCTGCTTTCACTTTTCTACTACATACATGGTAGAATGATGAGCACAAGGATGATGGATGGCCGTTGTTCCTTTCCAGTCCGATTGGGGGTCCATTATGAGTAGCAGTTCGCCGATTTTCAGGTATCCGGGTCCGTTTGAGCCATGGGGCTCAGAAGAGGGTCAGTGTCAGCCGCTCTCGGTGAAAAGCAACTGACGAAAAATTGCATGTGCCGGGGCTGGGAATCAAACCCATGACCATCCGCATATGAAGCGAACGTGTTACCAACTACGCCACGGGCCCCGACAAGTCTAATTTTAATTGATTTGATAAATTTATATTTGTATTTTATTCGTGTATTCTTAACACAATTGTTTACTGCAAAAACAAAAATACATTTTATATTCATTAAAACACAATGCTACTGAACTGAATTGCTATGAACTTGAAAGTTCCGACAATGTTCCGAGTAGTACCTTAAGCAGCTTTAAAGCTGCTTAAGAGGCTAACAATTAGCCTTGGCGGAACTTGTGACCGAAGTTCCCGCAATGCTCATCGTTAGCCTCTTGCAGCCAGAAAGTTCCATTCGGAACTTTATCTGAACTTCGCGGAATTTGAGAGTGCATTTTGTCATGGAAAGCAGAACTTTTGGTTACGTGGGATGCTTCCAAAAGTCGACCGTCTGATTCCTCTCGCTCCTCCACACAGCTTCATTCCCTACAAGCAACCAAATGTAGTGCATTCAGCCGTCACAGTACAAAAATCTTCCCTTCTGCAAACAGGGAGTCCACTCTTACTACCAATGCGAAGTATTACGAAAGATGAAACTCGCTGCGGGTAGATGCCACAAAAAAAAACGCTCTGCATCAACTGCCTCTCCTCTTCGCAGCTCGTCGAAAAGCCTGTTCGAGTGGTACCTGCCGAGTCTGCCAACAAAGGCACCATACGATAGTCTTCGTCACTACTTCCACAGTCTGTCGTGCCAAACAAGTAGTTACTGCAATCGGGAAATCAGCCCCAAGCCACCACGGTCCTTGCTCCTCAAACTATCCACTTTTCAACGCTTTTCGCCGAAGCCCAACCTGCCATTCCTGCTACTGTTCTTCTGTCGACGGCTCAGGTGATCTGGCTCCTTTTTGTGGGCCTGCGCTTTGCTGGACTCCGGATCGCAGCTCAAGTTCGTTTCGGAAAACCTTGCTCAAAGGCTGAAACTTCGACGAACCAAAAAATTCAGTGGTGTTGGATTATCGTCAACATCTTCCAAACACATCACCACCATTCGCTTCCAGCCACACTGTGCTGATTTTGAAGATACAGGGGACGGTCAAAATGTTTGGGATAGACAACTTTTTTTCTCCCACAAAAAAATTCAACATGCTGTAACTTTTCATAGAGTGCATCAAAAAACGCAAATTTAACCTATTTGTTAACCTATTATATGTGCATCATTGGTACAAATTGGGGCTCGATTGATTAAATTTTTACGAAGTTAGAACCGTTTGAGTAAAACACTATTATTTAGACAACTAATGTTTGAACTGTCATATATCGGAAACCGGCGAACTGAATTGAATGATTTTTTTAACGTATATAAACAATATATTGATACTTAAGGCCTTTTCTTGTGTCATCACAAAATGGCTTCTTCAGAATCATCATCCAAATTCAACTTTACATAGTATTGCACTAATACATTTACGTGAGAAAATCGACGCTTACCTTTTCTCTAAATTTCTCCACTTCACGCAAGATATTTTGAAAATAAATATAGAACACACTATTCCAAATAAAATTCTCTTTCGAACTATCTATACCACAAAGAAATATATTCACTCAAACATGAAAATTATTCAAATTTGTCTCAACCGCACCAAGAATTCGATGGCACAATGACGACGGTAGCAGCGCGACGCGACGGTGCCGTCCGGCGCACAATCATCGATCATTGAACGCAGTGATGTCGATCCTGCGGGCCAATTCATCAATAAAATCAATCAAAATCATTGAAATGGTCAACTCAAATTTATCGATTATACGTCGTAAAATCGAAAACTATTCTTCGAATGATTATTGTTGTACTTTGAATCACATATGATAGTAATAAAAGCAAATAATTTTTATTTGTGAAATCTCCTCCGCACTGTCCGCCAACACTGCTGCTGCTTGCAAACATCAACAGCGGAAGAGCATATTAAGAGTATTCGATCATTTTTAGCTTATTATACATAAAATTCGGTGTTTTTCGTAATATTGAGACATGTTTCATTGTTATTTAGCAAAACAGAGTAGTCTACTGCTTGAATTGCTTTTAAATGATTAATAATCTTGAAATGTTTACATTGCTGAAAGCGAGACAAAGAGATGCTATTTTTGTTTGTTTGTTTATACAACAAATGTAAAAAGGCAACACCACTACTGTTGCGCTCGATGATTGTTAGAAATAAGAATCGAAAAAGAAGTGCTGAAATAGGAGTGATACAGGGAGTCACCTTAATAGGACGTTATAAAATGTAATATTTTCTCACGGCGAATTAAGTTATACCGGGTTGAAATTGTTACCCATATAGAGGAAAATAAGTCAAATTTACAATACCACACAAAAATTACTAAATGTGTTCTTCCTTGAATCTAAATAGGCTCTAATATATCTGATTAGAGATAACTTGAGAACAGAAGTGGAAAATCTTTGGATATCAACACTAAAATTTATTGACATTGATATAAAAAAAATCAATTTTTTCGAGAAAAATCCAAAAAGTGTCAATCTATGATCACTTTTTTCAACGATTAAAAAGTACCTATGTTTTAATAGTTTGTGAAGCATTTGCATATTTTTAGTGTACGTTCAAAATTCCATTCAATTCGGTTCACTCGTTTCCGAGATATGACAATTCAAAAATGAGTTATCTAAAAAATAGTGTTTTACCCGAACGGTTCTAACTTTGCGAAATATTATTCAATCGAGCCCAAATTTGTACCAATGATGCACATATAATTGGTTGACAAACAGTCAAAATTTGAGATTTTTTGATGCACTCAATGAAAAGTTATAGCATGTTGAATTTTTTGTGGGAGAAAAAAAAAGTTACCTATCCCAAACATTTTGGCCACCCCCTGTAGCTGGAAATTTCACGTGCTTCCCAAGCTGACGTTGGAGTTGCCCAACCAAGCCGTTGACAGCTTTCCCGAGTCAGTTGGCCAGCCGATGTGGTACTTGCCGACCCAACATTCGACCGACTAGGTTCAATCGACTTGATTCTCGGCGTGGACATTTTCTACGACCTTCTAGGGATAGGTCCAATCGAGAACGGAAGCGGAGAGCCGGTTTTGCAACACTGCCCTACGATGGGTGGTTTCCGGGTAGATCTTTACCAAGGTTCCTGTTATGGCAATTGTAGTAGCTAGGTCCACTCGGTAAAACCACCGAATCCTCGCAGAGGGATCTGAGTGAGGTATTGTACATTTTGTAAATAAAGTTCAATTGTACTTTGACTATGAACGTACTCGGTCGTTATTACTTGTATTTGAAGAATGGCTTCTAAAAATCTAAACAACTCATTATAACAGCAATCTTGAACGTTGAATCCATCGATTGAGGATCAGCAAGCACGGTTCTGGGAGGTTGAACCGTGTCACATCCAGAGCACACACTCCGTCGAAAAAGCGGAATGCGAGGAGTTTTATCGTCGCTCTATCAACGAAGCCTTCGGCGATCTCCGGGCTCGGCACTCCAAAGAGATTGCGGATCGTCGTTTCTTCTCCCTGAAGCGTCGCGTCGGTTTATTGCCAGTCCCGCTCTCAAGCAAACCTACTTTTCGTTCATACACGAGTACGTGCAGCGTGGGCACATGAAGTTGATAGAGGACTCTCAACCTGAGTCTAAGCCGTTCTACTACTTACCGCATCACAGGGGGCCTATTTTGAACACTTGCTGCTATAACTCATTTAATTTTTATCCAATTGACTTCAATTCTTGGTCATGGCTAGATGCTGTATGTATCTCATCGTGTCCCAAAAATCAAGTCAATCGATCCAAAAATAGGCTAAGTCACAGCCCAAAATAGGCCCCTGCCCAAATGTTCCCAGACCCAATTTCTGATGGCAACGTGCTGAGTTTGAACGCAAACGGATCATGTTCGAATGCATCACTGCTTTTATCAACTACCGCTCATAGAAAGTTATCCGAAAAATTGTTTGAAGCTCTCTGAAACCTTAACCTGAACTTCTTTGCCCTCTCTAAAACCCCCTGAGATACCTTTTTGCCTCTTAGACCCTCTAAGCGGCCTTCTTTACCAACCTATATGGCAATATATTTTGCACTATATCCCCAATGCTCAAACATCTTGTTTGACTAGATCGAATTTTCATTAGTGTCAAACTGATGTTGTTTCTTGAGTTCTTTGCTTGTCAAATATTTGAGCCTGTGTGCTTCAGGCCTTATCCTACTGAGGCCTGTTGACTGATCGCACGGGCTGGCTGCTGACGTCTTGCATTCGAAATGTAATCACTAAACGACATTCCCCACAATTCTAACAGGGAAACTTCCATTTTTATAGGTATGTTCCGTTTTTGTCACTATCCGTTTTTGTCACTATCCGATTTCGTCAACATTTCATTCCGTTTTTGTCAACACTAAATTGTTTGTCAAATTTATTCCCTCGAACACGAGTTATTTATAGCTTAACATTAATCTTGAGGCAATGCATCCATTAATGAATTTGAAACAACTACTAATGATGACATAGAAGGCGTATACGCCACAGTAGCTTTCAACACATTTCAAATTCAGCTATAAATAATGTTAATTCATGCTTTCTCTCAAGCATAATTTTGCTTCTTATTTTAAAATGAGAAAATTAAACCAATAGTCCAATAGAAAAATTGAACCGAAACAATTTAATTAATGAAATTCTGACAGGAGGAGGTAACACGTGAATATCAATATCAATATCAATTATTCTGTCGTTTTGTAAGAGCCATTTTCCAAAAGTAACAAAAGTTGTTAATCATGATAGATCAATAATAGATAAGATGTGCATATAAAATCAGCAAAGAACGGATTCGATTATCCGGCAATTGGAAAAAAAATCACCATGGATAATTGAATACTATTTTTTTATTTAATTAGCCTATTGTGTTAGGGCACAATTGATGTCGCTTCCAGGGATTGCTCCAGGATCTCCATCTGGGTATTCCTCCAAGAACTTCCTTCTAAAGATCCTTCTTCTCCTTTCTTCGTCTTATTAATATTCTTCTTCTTCTTTTCGGCTCTACGTACCAACTGGAACTTGGCCTGCCACTTCAAGTGTTCTTCAAGAACTTAAACAGTTTAGGGCTTTCTTTGCTGTCCTTGCCTGAAATTTTACACTACACTCTTTTAAACAAGACTTTTTTAAGTGAAATAAATTTGATGTGATTTTGTACACGTTTTCTTGAAATTATGCGATGCGCTGAATTCTTCTCTCCTGGTCACTATTTCTTTCCAACGGGGCTCAAACTTCTAAAAGAGATCTCTCTTGTCATCCTTGATAGCCTTTCGAAATTTTCCAGACCGAAACAGCTATATTCACTAGCCTAACAGGAGATTCCTATAGAATTTTATCCAAGATTTCATCTTTCGTTTGCTCCAAAAATGCAATCTTGATTTTCTTCAGTGATTGCTACTAGCGATTCTTGTATTCCTCCAGATTCCTTAATGGATTTCTTCTGATAAATCTTCAGGAAATAATTCAGAAGTTCCTTTAGGTGAATTAGGAGAGAAATCTTTCAGAAATAAGTTTCTAAAAGAAGGAGGAGTCGAGGATCTTGGAAAACGATCTGGGGTGTTTTCCAGCAACTACTGAAGGGTTCCAAGAAGAGATAAAAGATTCCCAAAAAAATCCTACAGAAATCTCATTAATTCTGAAAGTATCCCTCGAGGAACAATTGGATGATTTCTTGAAAGAACTTATACAGGATTTGATTAGTACGCTGATCAATGTAAATTTGTAAATAGTTTGAGTTTTGTAAATAGTTTTAGTTGTAAATAGTTAGGATTAAGTCAACACATTTTGAACTAGACAATCATCACAAAACACACTGAATTGTAACCGTCACCATATTTCCACACAACACTGTAAATCCCAGTTGAATCTAAGCCTATTCCCATCAACGAAGAAGAACATCAAATTGAATTGTTACGCAACACCATACCCAAACGAATAGTACAATATAGACACCCAAAGCGATCGGTAGCGTGTTCTATCATCCCATCCACGTCTCGCCCAATAAATCAAGTGTAGTGCAAACCCCATCAACCGAGTTCTTCTCTCTATCCGAACTGTATCTGCGGTAGTGGCCAAAGGTGGCAATAATCAACCCGTCGGTCGATCGTCACACGTGCGTGCGTGCGTGCGTGAAAGCACTGTGACAAGGAGGGAAATGGTACCGTGAAACGTGTCGAAGGTGTGAATAGTGCCTACAGTGTGTGCTATAAGGATCGGATAAGCGATCCTAGTTGGGAATACCAACGTTCCAGTGATTTGGTGCACCGCTGTTGCTACAGCGGCCAAGAAAAACCTCCGGTGGCCGGTGCAACAAACCGCTGAATTGAGATTCAGCAATTTATTGCCAAAATGACATTTTTTTGCCATTTCTCGGGATTGGGACGTCCGCCACCCTTTTCTCCAATCATTTGCAATAATTTTGCATTTTTTCGCTCATGCCGAAATAAGAGATATGAAAAGTATCGAAGGAAAAATATATTTTTTGTGTTGGTACACGATGATGAACAATGATATCAATTGTTGGGAATATTAAGAACTAGCGACAAAAAGGGAGAGAGTCAGGAGGTCAAGAATGACTCGAGAAAGGGAAACCAACATTTTGGGATCTCGGCTTTTAATTTATGGCATAAACATTGGGCATGGTTTTCAACATATGTTGAAGCCTTCTCTGCCTGTATTCGGGGTGACGAAATTCAAGTACCTACAGGGTTGTCTTGATGAAATAAACAATTGCCTAGAAATCCGATCGCTAACGACGGGATGCTAGAACTACAGGTTTTTTCTTTCGGGTCGTAAATTATACAAGACTTCACACGCAGAGGATTTTTGCTGATTATGCAACAACCTCAAGCCGATATGGAAATGAAGGGATGATCGTAAAATGGGTTGAGAAGAATGATCTGATTGTTTTTGCAACAAGAAAAAACTTGGAAATGCATAACCTTCCCCGAAAGAGAAAGGTAATCACAGACGACGATCATAATTGGATCGTAAAATTATGTTTATGGACGACCGTCCACGCATCCATGCTTAGAAGGCGTGAAAACTCTAACGCATGAGTGATCGTAAAACTAAGACGGGTGACGAAGAAAAGTAAACACTATAAATTTACGATCGCCCGGTGCGTTCATGAAAAATCAAGTTCGGGGATGATGATGGTTGGTGTAGCCCTTGATGACTCAGCCACTAAGGGAAGAAATTTTGAGATTGAATTCGCGAGTAATTTCGCTCTCCTCAGAATTTTGGTATGATCTCACAGATGTGAGAATGTGGATGGGGGATGCTATGATGCATCGGAGATTTAGCCTTTCTGTATTCTGTTTTGGGGAGAGTTGTTGGGAGGTCCGAATCTCAGAGGTGAGAATAAATTGGCCATTCGATCTGGAGGCTCAATTAATCTCGCAGATGTGAGATGGCGAAATGGGGGGCATAGGGAAAATTGATCATCCGTGTAGGGGAGAGATTAGAATTGCTCTCACGGATGGGGGAGATGCAAATATTAGAAAGGAGCGTAATTAAAAATCAATTACGCATGGGGGCATTGGGAAATTAATTTCTCTTTGGTATGGGGAGAGTCCTGGAGATTTGGAGAATCTTTGATCAGGAGAATAAGAGTTGATGGTTAGGGAGAGGACCCCTATATAAAGGGTTGCAGATCCAAGGATCGGGGCTGCCACTGCTGGTCTCGTCATATTATTTTTTTTTCCTAGAAGTTTCTGTAGTCAGTTTAGTTTAGGCTGTTAGCAGGTGTTTCAGTTTTCAGTGCATTTAGTCAATGAGTCAGTTAGTCGGGTTTTTCTTGTAAGACATTATTTTTGTTAAAAAGAAGAATAAAATGGTGTAGTGTTAACAAGTGTTGGTGAATCTATTGAAATGATGACATATCTTTAAGACTGCGAGTTCGAATTACTAAGTATCGGTTGCAATTTTGAAAAGTGAGTGGGGAGGTCGGTTACAGAAACGAGTTCGATTCACAAGAAGCTAAGTTCGGTTACAGTTTACGGCTCGATTCGGTTACACCGGCAATAGAGCTCCACGCTCGAACAGGATTCCTAGAAGGAATTTCTCAAGGATTCCCACAAGGAACTTCTGGAGGATCCTCAGAAATAAACTTTCTACACAGAACAACATCCCTAAAGAAACTTCTGGAGGATTTTAGGAAAGAATTCCTGGAAGATTATTAGACTAAACTTCTGGGAGATTCCCAGGAAACATAGAAACCCCGATTTCTTACTTATTTATTATTGTAATATTATTTTTATTAACTAGATTTTCAGCCCAAGGCTGGTTCATGTATAGTAATCATGAGGAAATAAAATAGAGGAAAGATAGAATCGAATTATAAATTCTCTGTAGGTGTAGATGTTTCTACTGCGCATATATATCAAAACAAAGTCGAAAAATATCATAAGAAAATCTTTAAAGAATCCAAGAAAGAACTTCTGATGAAATTCTAGAAAAACTGTTGATGGAATCCCAGAAAGAATCCCTGGAGAAATACCAGGAAAAGAAATCCTGGAGGGATTTCAGTAAGCAGTCTTGGAAGAAATCCCGTAGGAAATTTTGAAGAAACGGAGAAACTCCTATACAGTTATGTTCCGATTTTATCACGCCCTTCGCGCGTCAGTCCTTCATTTTTATTAATTTACTGTTACATTTGAATGCAAGTGTTTCCCCTTTTCTTCAAGATGAATGCTGAAGGTGCGTTTTGCAACTTTAAAAATATTGGAACTGCGAATAGGTTTTGAGGAATATTTAAAGCATTTTTGAAAAGGGGCGTGATAAAATCGGAACAATACTGTATTTCAAAAGTAAAATCTTGGCAAATCTCCAAAGCAACTCTTGGATTAGTTAGTTCATAACTAATGGTTTTCTTAGCCCACCTTATGTATTAGGGCCATTCCAGCCTCAAACTGTACACAACGTTAGCGAGCTGCTTCCAACATAATGCATAAGTATGATTAATCAATCCCAATTCCTGGTGGAATATTTGAAGGGATCCCAAAGAAAATCCAGGAAAAATTTGAAAAGAGACATCTAGGTTGATCCGTGAAGAAATTTCCGAAGATATCATAAGAGGCAGAACCTCTGTTTTCTAAAAATTATTTAAAGAATCGTCTAAAAAATACTACGTCGTTTATGGACGACCCCCTATCGAATTCCAAAAGATAAACAAGCGACATGGTATAAGGTAACCTACAAGAATTCTGGAGAAACTTCTTGGAGAATCCAATATTCTAGAAAAAAGACAAGCGATTGCTTATAAAAATTTCTTAAGATTTTCTAAAAGTATCCCAGTGAAGCGAATAAAACAAGGCAGGCTGCGGTGGGCTGGGCACGTAGCTCGTATGCCGGAGGAACGACAAGCTAAACCATATTCAACAGAGAACCAGGTAGGGGTCGTCGGCTTCGTGGTACGCCGCGCACACGGTGGCTTTTTGCAGTTGAGGAGGACCAAAGGGTTCTGAACGTTGAGGGTGACTGGAAGCGATTGGCTCAGGAGCGATACCAGTGGAGGCGAATGCTTTTTTCGGCGTAGACTCACCGCTACGAGTTGTAGCCCATCAAGTATCAAGTAGTATCCTAGTTGAAACTTTCATAGGAATCTGTTAAGATGAAAATCGTGGAGAAATGCGTTCCGGAAGGAAGTAAACATATCCTTTTTTGTTAGGATATCGAAATTATGTTCTTGGAGATTAATCATTCCTGGAAGTATGTCATATTTTAAAACGTCAATCCGGATGCTGGAACTGTAATATGTGCCATTCTTGCGTTCAACGAAAATAAATTTCCAAAACTGTTGTCACAAATGTGGTAAAAATCTCTTTTCGACGTCTTAATCAGAAAACTGTAATTTGAACTGTGCTACCAAGATGTACTAAAAGATATCAAAGACAATTAAATTTCATAATAAACTGCATTTTTTTTACTTTTGGAATGTGTTCTACAGTAAATCTTCCAATTTATATCAAAATGTTGCAAAATATTTTGTCAAAGAAAATTATTCCGTTTTTATTGTCGTTGCGGTTGGAACCCGATGTTTCCCCACACCCGACAATCGAATTATCTCAAAATCCATACGTGAAATCTAACGTCGGATGTAGTGCGCTGGACAGCGGACCTGGCCCTCTATCCAGCGCACTGTGCCCGACGTACGTCCGACACACGGTTTAGGAGAAAAATCGATTTTCACGTGTCAAAAATTCCGATTTTCAACTGCACGAACAATATCACTACTCCGTTTTTGTCAACTGAAAATCGCGGACCGTATTGATAAAAATGGAACATACCTGTATCTTTTTTCATATACCAAACGTTCCCAACTGTGTTTGTCAATTTACTGGCAGAAAGGCATATGAGAGAGGTCAAAACCAGAGGCGTCTCGTGAGTCGTGACCCGTAGAGCTGACTGTTCACTTGAGTCCCGGATAACCTCGCGGATAACTAGGGAAAGATTTTCGAAGTGGATCGATATCGATTTGTTTTGAAACGATGACCCGCTGTTAAGAATGGGATATAGAGCCGTACGTGTGTGAAGAGTGGGATTTAATACTTGCTTTAATATTTGCTTAATCCCCTTCCCATGTTTTCAAGAGCACTATCTAATCTCAAATATTCTAAGATCCAGACACGAGATAATTTTGATTTGATTTCAGCACTGCGTAATTCTTCAATCTTGACATTTAGAAAGCTTAAGCAAACCAATGTACTATTTATATAGAGACGATGGATTGAAGTAGTAAATTTAGATTGAAGATAAACCAGTAGGAACAGTCAACAAAACAATTCATAACCTTATCTCAATATATCGATAGATAATTGACACGCAGTAAATCGTGATTACAAACAACTTTTACAGAAACCTAGATATCACGCTACTTGCCACGATAAGATAATAGAAAAGGGATTGTAAACCAGTTGCATGCTTCTGTTCGAGTGAGAGGTTGTATTGTACACCAGGAGACCTTTTCCCGAAGGCATTCATCAACTAGCGAAACAAAAGCCGGATTTGCCCTTCCAGGGTTGAATATCACTCATGTATTTATCACTATGGCATCTATCAAGCGCAACAATAACGGAAAGATAAAGCACCACCAGCACGCGCGGTGTGAATAATTTGTTCTCACGGATCCGGTTTGACTGTGTCCACACCACTCAGAATTAAAACGAGAAATTACAGTCATCAACAGTTAGTATCTGAAGATGGAAAACAAAAACTCTCACTCTCGACTACGTGCGCGCGCGCTTTAGCTAGAATTCAATGACTCGTATCGGTGATTCGTCGTCGGCGTCGCGTTAAAGCACACTGGCGTGCAAAGAATCATTACCTACACGCTGTATGGAAATCACACCGTTCCCACTTATAAATTATCGTATGGCAATAAATAGAAATTATAGCTTTTTTAACGCTTCGCTAGCTTCCTCACGACACACGCGATCGTCTTCGCTGCGAACTTCGACCTCTGAGGCTTTCTGCAGCCACTCGCGGGCCTTCTCTTTCTGCTTCAGTGCCAGGTAGGTCTTGCCCAGGTACAGCTGATTCTGGCTGTAGAAGCCCGGCTTGAGTCCTTCGGCCTTCTCGAAGCACTCGAGAGCCTCCTCGAACGATGCCGTGGGTGCATTGGAAGCCACCGAATTGATGAGCTTCCGTGTGACCCAGTTCACTTCGGAGAGCTTGTAGTTGAACTGCCCTAGCATGTGCAGGATTCCGGGATCGGTCGGGTTGCACTCCACGGCCACGGCGAAGTGCTTCTTCACGTTCTCCAGCTGTTTGATCCGTTCGGTCACCCCATCCAGATTGCTCTTTTCCGACAGGATAGCTCCATACCATTTGTTGGCTCCGAAGTTCTTGTCGTCCAACTCGAGTGCTCGTTGAGCGTACGCAAATGCTTCCCGTACGAGTTTTGCCTTTTCGTCGTTGTTGCTGGTTTGCTTCGACACGAAGAACACTGCCCGAGCGAAACGCCACTGCACTTCCACTATGTCCTTTTCCTGTGAATGTATACATTTTCTTTAGAATTTTTCTTTATTACGCCACAAGACGTGCACATACGCTAAGCTTATCCAAAAGCTCGACTGCGTCCTGGTACTTGGCATCGTCAAACAGCTCGTCGGCCAGCTTCAACTCTTCAGCGGACATTTTCAAGTTCTTTAGCCTCACAGTTCACTGCACTCAACAAAAACACACTAAACAGGGAGCAATCCGAATCGAAGGAGGGATAAACTCGGGCGACGACCGTCTGACACAGTTTCCGGCCCGATACTGAATGAGCTTCCAAATGGCAAGTTCCGCAGTTACATATAGACAGTGCCAGTAGTGACGGCCTTTCGTGCGCGCTTATCAACAAATACAACGATTTCCATACATAGAGCTACCAACCAACCAACCAACGAGCAACGAACGCCGCCGCGACGGCAAACGCGATACGCGTGTAATTCAGCAAACACCACCGTTCACGAATGTGCTCTGCAATGATGATGACGACGACGCGTGACACAACCCCGACCGGTGTGGTTTTGAAGACGCGATTTATGGCTTTTGCCACCCAGTCAGCCAGACTTGGGGCTGGTTGAACTGATGGTCATGCTAATCAGCCGAATTATCGAGAGCTTTGGCTAGGTAGGTTGGTATTGGCAATCGACGCGACTGACGGTGGCGGTCGCCTACACTAGCACGATAAGAATAGTCATTCACGGGTACTGGACTCTGTACTCCTGGCGATACATGCGATGGTTACAGGTTTCTCCGGTATAGTGCAGTTCGTTTGAAATTTGAGTACATTCTTCAGCAGTTGCTCGCTGAATTTTGTTCATGCAGTGAAGTTCTTTCATACCAAGTTGTTTTTTGTACATATCTCAATTTACGTAGCTTTTTTAATAAGGGTGCCTACTAACTAACGAAAACTCTTTAGGATCATATACATTATTCTATATACTTGAAATCCAACGATTAGAATTGAAAATTTTACAAAAAGAAAAAAAAAATACAAGAATATAAGGAAGCTTAAAAAAAATCCGTAAAAATAGAATAACTTATGGTCGGAAATCAACGGTAATCATAAATAATTATATTACTTTCAGTCCTGAGCACCTACTGGGATCATTGACCTCTCTCAGCAACTCCTATCCCTACAACCTCATGGATTGTGCTGAGCTGCAAGCAACCTTAGGGAAGATTGGGTAATCAAGTCGGTGGAGACTTTGGTAATATAGGTATTATTCGATATAACGTACCCTCGATATAGCGAATTCGATATAACGTAGATTTTGCTTCGATATAACGTACAACATTGAAATTTTTTATTTTTTCCCAGGAATAACTTTCAGACAAACTACGAAATCACTCAAATCAATGTTTTGTTGCAGCATTAGCCTTTTTACCCAAAATTAGCGCAATTTGGGGAAAATTTTAGTGTACGTTATATCGAAGCAAAATGTACGTTATATCGAAGCACAAAAAACGAATTGGGTTTTTCATTAAAAATTAAGTTTTTCATTATTGGTTCTGTGAATCATAAAAACATTAATTGGGGTTAATTTCACGTCGAATACATCAACACTAGCATAAAAAATATTAAATTTTTCTCTGCTTCGATATAACGTACACTTCGATATAACATACAAAGAGAAAAACAATTTGTACTTTATATCGAAGAATACCTGTAGTCCAACAGGGAAGGAGAAGATATGGGGAGGGAAGGTTGTTTCTGCAATCCCTGCAATCATAAACGTATGTTTATGATGTAGGTTACACGGAACTACAAATGAACCCAAATTTAAGTTGTTTTGACGCAATCCCGGTCTTCCGTGGAATTACTCAAATTTGCGTCAAACAGCGATAGTGGCGAGTGAGTAGTTCTCGTTTGAGAGCGGCAAAAAAATTAACCCAGTGGTAATTTATTTTCACCCAACGGAGGCCGCAATTGACGCAAATTTGGGTTAACTCAAGAAAACCCAAATTTGGCTTCTTCCACGGAAGTGCAGCGGATGCGTCGGTGCTTCTCTCTTTGTTTTCGAAAACATTGCGGTGGGGCGAGGGAGAAAACAACCCAACTTTGAGTTAAAATTTTAAGCAGTTTAGTCAAATTTGAGTTTTTGAAACTTATTCTTTGGGTTATAATATTTTTCCGTGTAGGAGCGGCTCATAACAGCTTCCCCATGTTAGGGGCAGCTAATTAGCGGCCGAGTACCGGGTCAGGACACGGATGTGTTCCATCCCAGGAATCCATGGACCAAGGGGTGACATTAACCTTCTTAGCAACGTCACCTCCACCGACTTTTCACGCAGCTTGCTTTCCATATAAAAATGAGCGGTTGGTACGAGATGTCCCCACTCATTGGTTTTATTGTATTATCAACAACGTTGCAAAGTAAGCCTGGCCGCTTTAATGCTTGTAATGCATTTTCTGATGTACTGCACACATTAATAATGACAATAAAAATGATAGAAGTAGTCAATTCTATCATTTTCCGGTATTCTTTCAATGAATAGGGTCTTAAAATTAAAGACGAAATCTCGCTTATATTGAATAATACGATCAAGCACGGTATTCTAATCGGAATTGTACTTTACTCGATCTTGAAAAACAAAGGAATAATGAGAAAATTTGAAATGAGTAAAATGGTAAATAGTTCTACTTTGACATTTGAGGTCAACCTTGTGTGACTGAGCTCGACATTTTTCGCACTGGGATTTCAAAAATGTTCCTATCTGACACACACGGCGAAAAAAATCGCTCAAAGTATGTGTTATAAACTAGGGACGAGACAAAAGGCTAAAAAAATAAAAATTATATATTTTCAACTACGGTTAATAAAAACGTCAAAAAATGAGTAAACATGTACTCTTGAACCATATATTGTGGTTTAAAACAAGAATCCCGATAGGACTTTGGGAGCCTATTGCTATTTATGTGTAGACTAGATTAGACTAGACAAAACTTTTCAACAATTGAAGTTCTCCGCGATTGTCTACACCGTTTGACAGTTCTCGACAGCCAAATGTTCAACTCAAGCTCACGAAAGAATGGTGGTAGACCTGCTTTTGTAAGCTCGGAACATGGAACCAGCGATGGGAAATGTCACGGAATTTCATCAGCACGAGACCTAAACCTAAACCTTATATAAACCTAATAATTTTGTCTCAAACTTGAGACTGAATAATGGAAAGGTTATGTAGATGTCAATGATTAGTTAAAATTTTCATTTATTGTTTCGCATTATGCGATTTACACATCGTATTTCATGTATCCTCGGCTTTGGCGATTTCTAATCGATACCGATCTGGTTTTATTGCTGCTGTTTTCTTTTTTTGCAGTGATTTTAAAAAGTTTAGTCTAATCTTGCCTAGTTTGGGTAGTGGCTATGATTAGGATACCCTGATAAAAAATATCATAAAAATACGATAAATGTTATTGTTACAACACCATTTTTTCGAAAAATATTCACCATTAAACGTATTGTAATTAACACAGCACACTCACCATCACCCCTATTGATCTATACCATCCTGCGAATGGTAAATGGCACTTTTACAATAAAAAATGGTGGTCGTTATGTATCTTAACCATAAAATTTTGAGAAAATTTTCATACACTTTTTCGCGAAAAACAATAGAATGTATTGTGTTTTTATGAGACATTTTTAGGGCAATTTTCAAAAGAAAACAATATATCTTAATGTTTTTTTCAGTGTTCTTACAATTCAAGTACAATTAATTGAATGGCGTCAAATGAATCGTTGCAACAAAAAAAATCAACAATATTTGTTGTTATTTGTAAGCGGTTTTCGCTTTTGAAAATCCGTAGAATTTATATTTCCCGCTAACATCTATATCCAGCATTTACGAGCACTAACGGCCGCCAGAATGATATGCACATTTTATGATAAGAATTAAACACTCTGATGCCTGTCTGGTATGTGTTGCTTGGCAGCTGTTGATAAGGTAACCTGGGGTAATACGCACCCCCGGGGCAAAACGCCCTCACGCTATTTCATTATATAAGTGGAGTTCCATTCGATGCAAGCAAACTAGACGTAAAACTAAGCCGGACAAGCCTAAGAATGCAAAGAATATTCGAACGAAGCGTGGAAAACGATGATTTCCCACATTTGGAAAGATTGTCTAATTTGAAGCGCACGCAATTTAAGCAATTGCGCGCTGATTATATGGAATCAACCTATTAACTACCATCCGCCGCCTACTCCTTCCATTTGCTGCCGTAAATAGTGAGATGGAGCCGCCTGGTATTTCATTAGAATTCAAAGCGGAAAATGCCAGAGGTCGTATTGCCCCACCTCAAGGTGCGTTTCGCTCCCATCAGTTTTTCATCACCCAAAACGTAACACTTTTTAAATTGTTAATTTGATTGTGTAAAATTGATATCACGCGGACCAAAAGTTGGCGTCTCTTAGTCAAATAAGTAAACTAACTTTCAAAATTCAAGACACCCATATCATCTCAATCTTAGCTATAGAACCATGTTTGCTTAAGGGGTGCATATTACCCCACCTTCCCCTAAGATCTATCATCAATCTTTTCAAATAACTGCCAAATATCACAAGTCAGACCTCAGGTCGTATGATCCATACCATAAATCGTTCACAATTTATGTGGCCATTATAATATCTGTAAATGCTGGAGAAAAATGTTACCGAGAAATATGAATTCTTTGGTTTTTCAAAGGCGAAATCTGTTTACATAGCAGCAAACTTTATTGCATGTTTATTTTACCATTGGTTCAATTGACCCCATTAAACTAATTGTAATTGTATTGTTATCAATGATAGTTTACTATTTACTAGATTCCTTTAATTAATTGGAAAACATTAGAAAAATCATTGTTAATCTTTTTCTTGTCGTAACGTCCTCACTTGGCTAAAATCTGCTTTTCAGCTAGTTTTCTATAAATACTTCCTCAGTTATTCATTGAGAGCTTCGTCTGCCAACACGGCTTGATGTCTATCAGTCGTTGAAGTTTTTGCGAATAACATTCGATAAGCGAAACATCCACTGTACTCAAATTCAAAACGAAAACTATAAAAAATATGTCAAGTGATATTGTATTTGATTATACAAACATTATCCAAGCAACAATAATATTTATTGTTATTTATTTGCTACGAATTGTTTTTAAGTGTAATTGAGAAATAAACTCTTTTTTAATAAAAAGTCCATGAAAACTTTGCATGCACTTTTGCAATTATATAAAAACAACTTAAATTAATTTTTACTGATACTAACTTTTAATTATTATAGAACTATTGAAAAACAATCGAATCAATTAGTCACTAATAAAGCTAATGTTCACTTATTGTACGAACTATATGGGCTTGATTTCTATTGTAAAAAGTAACAATATATCTACTATGTGTTTTATTGTGAACTATAAAACCAGTCATATGTTAATAATATTTACCATGTAATGAATGGTAATTTTTTATCCGGGTAGCTCAGATCAATTATCAGCATAAAAGAATAGCAACGATCATTTTTTGTAGGCTTTTGCAAAATGGTACAGGCTTTAGTACAAGAACCTTACTTCTGTAAGGGTAATTTGTATGTTGTAAACTTTGTGGACCCGGCGTTTGCTATTTTCAGCAAGTATGAAGTAAAAAAACTCGCGTGCCATGCCTCGAGCATGTATGATTGTCAACAACGCAATCATTGCTACCCTCTTCCCTGAACTAATAACTTAGATATGGTGGAGCGGACCTGGTGTGGTGGTTAGAACACAAGACTATCACGCCGAGGACCTGGGATCGAATCCCACTCCCGACATACTCACAAAATGTGGGTTCTTCCTTCGGAAGGGAAGTAAAGCGTGGGTCCCGAGATGAACTAGCCTAAGGTTAAAAATCTCGTTAATACAGACAAAAAAAAAAAAAAAACTTAGATATGTTTGTGCTATCACAATTGTTGTTTCTGTTGGAAACCACAACATAAAATATGTCTGTTGTTTGGTTTATTTACCACATGATAATCCATCCACTAAAAATGCTTTCAAACAAGACATCGCATACTGCACTTTAAAAGGCCTTCCGGTAATTGTAGACAGTGTTGCTAATGTTCACCTTAACAGTTGGAGCAGCTCAGACATTCACTTGAGAGGATCCAGTTTAAAATACTTAAATAGAACCGATCTAGGATTACTTGGCTTGGTTTACATAGGCTAGAGAAGAAGTGCTTTACAATGCTTTACACTAGCAGAATTGGTCACAAGATGACAAATTAGCATGCCAAGAATCTTCATCTGATCATCGTAACACCTGCTTTGAACACTTGAATGTTACTTCGCTGTGTGAAGAATTAGCCTAAGTTAAAATTCACGAATATAAAAAATTTAAAAAAAAATACTTCGCCAACTTTGTGTATCAGGAATCCCTGGTCAGCCAACTGGGATCTTTTTACTGATTTAGCTGCGGCCAAATTTCATGGATATTTACAATCCATTGACAATCCAATTGATTTGAAGAATGCCATTGATCTCTGAAGACCACAAGAGGAACCCCTTGGTAGAACTCTGAACTGGCAAAGCTCACGAAACAATGTAGCAAGGGTTGGAACAAACGACGTTCAGCTGGATCAGAGGAATTCAGGTCAGCTCGCGAGGCCTACCAGAAAGCTCTTTGGTCTGCTGATCGATCCGGTTGGAAAAACCTTTGTACAAGTATTTCCAGTCTGAGTGAAGTCAGTCAGTGGAACAAAATCCTTGCAAAATCTAAAGATTTACGACTAAACGAACTTGGACATTGCTTTGAACTGAGGCATATTTATGGCCTCAAGTGACTCTGTGCACTGGGATCTTAAGGGTGGCGAAGTATCTAACAAATCTGTCTGACTAGAATTATTTATTACACCAATCAACCTAGCCTTGAAAGTGTTTGACAATTCCGACCTTGTTGCCGTCTTTTCTTTTGCTTATGTTACATCTATCATGTAACCTGAAAACTGTCAAACATTTTTGAGGTAAGTTTTTGTGTTGTACATAATAAAGAATTTCTGGTCACTGCCGACTCAACTATGGCGAATATCCAGCAGGCTGATTCATTTGTATGTGAAAGCTGTGAACACGATTATGGAACTTCGTATCATTTAATTATATGGGGTGTCCCAAAAAGTATGGGCACGGCACAACTTTGCGGCTCTACCATTTGGGAATGGTTGCATAAACAAACTTTATTTTCACACATATCCTGCGTTAATATATTAACATCAAATGTCAATTATGAAAATTTGCATTTTACACAACAAATTGTTTTTTCTTCTCATGAAATTAAGCTCGATAGAAATTTAAAAAAAATTATACATGCGTATCTATTATACAATCCTTAGCTTCAATGTTCAATCGATAAACGATACTTTTGAACCTGAAAAATGAATGCAAACAATAAAATCAATGTTTTTTGAACACTCGAATTTCTTATAATTGATAACAAGCTTCTGAATATATATCACAGACTGCAGAAAACTACAATTCAATTTCTCTGTAAGAAAAATAAATAATTCTGTTAAATAATAGTGTAGATTGAATTATTTTTATTCTCATTAAAACATATTTTAAAGCCAGAATATTTGGGGACATATTTTATCCACAAATAGAAATGGCGAATTTTTAAATTTTCTCAAATTTCTGAAGGACCCGTTCGTACAGGCCAAAAAAAAATTTTAATAAAAAAAATCCAATCAACCATCTGAGGCAACATGTTTTCGAATATATCACGCCAGAAAATCTCGATGAAATTGTTCTGAATTCGAGTATTTGGCCAAACTGTAAAAAAGTAGTTCGTGCAGGAGTTTTAAAAGTTGTTTTTTTTTCATTTTAAACATTTTGCATACAAAAATCTTTTTTAATGTATAAACTCTGTACAGGTTTCAATGAAAAAAATACTTTGAACAAAAATACAAAAATATAAAAATCGTTGTTTGTTAACAAAATGTTTGTGTTTTCGTTATACAAAGTTGTGCCCATACTTTCTGAGACACCCTATAACAGACCAGTTTTTGCGCAACTGCGTTTCGAAGTATTCGGTAACACTAATTAAGTGAAACTGACTTCAGAAACCTAAATCTTCAGGATACTTATTTGTGCGTTTTGACGGAGCCTCCGTTGCAGTTAAAATATTTGGTCCAAATTCCTGGAGATAACTTTAGAATCTTTATGTAAAATTCCGAATAAACTATTGAAAGAAATTATAACTAACACACCTGTATATGCCTACCACACAAAATATACAGGCAACATGGTCATTGGCAAAAGAAGCTCTCAATTAATAACTGTAGAGGTGCTCATCGAATACTAAGCTGAGCTTTGTTCACAAAAAAAAGACAGAAAAAAAGCATGTTACCTAAACAAAATCTTATTTTTTATTATCATTTCTTTTTTGACTAAAAAAAATCAGAAATTTCAATAACTCTCCTTCGCTTGAGGAAACAGAGTTAGATTTTTGATATAATTTATGTAAAATGCCACCAGCTAAGAGTTGTGTGCTGAGTTGGTAGTGCAGCCTGGGGACAGAGGATAACCTTCTGGCATCAGCTAGATTGAGGTGGTACGTCCCGAGCGTCCGTTCATCAAGGAGGTGCGGCTCAAACAACGTCTGTTTGCTGAGTATGGAATGCTCCTCCACCGGAAGCAATACCTTACAGGGCAGTCTCACCACGGTGGACAAGGGACCTTGGGCCAACAACCTACTTGTTCCCGAAACTCAAAAAAAACGTTACAGAAACCAAAAATAAAAGATTACGAACTGATTCAACGGCAACGTCTTTTAGCGCGAAACAACTAAATTCAGAACACGGATATGAAATCTTACAATGAGATCAACTGATCACAGTAAAACCGCTCAGCACTAAAATGTGTAAGCCCTACTCATAAGTGCATAATTTCCAGACCACACAAAAATGTGTTGCAGTTACACATTTTCAAAAACAGCTCGTATACTCGTCTAGATGCGAAAAGTCGATATTTTTTTTGTTTTCCAAGGTCACTAGTAAACCTAGCTAGATTGCTGTACAAAAATTTTTGCGAATTTAACGATTTTGCGGACACAGGAGCTGATTTTGTGAATGTGCAAGGGTTACACATTTTTGGTGTAGTCTGGAAATTATGCACTTTTGTGCTGAGCGGCGTTAGCGTGATGGTGCCGAAATGCAAGAAAAAGAGAACTTTTACAGACAACCAAATGCTGTCGATATTGAAGCCCCATAAAATCGGCTGAATCGGTTTTTTACTCTAATTCTAAAATTACCGATTCTAAAATTATTAATTTCCAAACATTTTCAGAATGCACTGTTTCAACATGATATCCATTTTTGACCCAGAGTTGTGAGAAGTTCGATGTGCAAAATCAAATTTTGATATTGTATTTATTCATACAAATAAAACATCCCATGAACTTGTACTCCAACTTTTAATAAAATATCCAGCTGCAAACGGATCATTTTGTAACATTTTATAATATCGAAGCGATGTAAAAACATCAATTCGAAGCATTCGATTCAATTGGTGAATCGATTCTGCTGATCCGGTTCGAATCGATTCACAAAAATCGATGTCTCAGCCAAATTTGCCCAATGCTAATAAGATTCCAATCCACTTATCCGCGAGCGGTAATGGCGGCGGCGGGCACAAATAACCGATTCGAATTTTGACGTTTCTTGGGGATCGCAATCGGTTGGCGCCACCAAACGGTGGGTGAAGGGGTGAGGAGGAGCATGAAACTGTTTTGACTTTCCCCCAACAAACGTCAAAATCCGAACCGGTTGGATATGCCCGCCGCCGCCATTATCGCTCGCGGATAAGTGGATAGGTGACATCAAGATCCTCATGGGCGACTTCAACGCGAAGGTTGGTTCCGACAACTCAGACTATGAGCGCGTCATGAAACGCCATGCTCTCGGAAAAATGAGCGAGAACGGAGAGCTGTTTGCAGAGTTTATGGAAATAATGACATGGACATGGATTGGGGATCGCTCTTTCTTCATTGCCAACTGCACAAAACGACATGGGTCTCTCGTGATGGCGTCACGGAAAATCAAATCGATCACATCTGCATCAGCCGAAAATGGAGACGTAGTCTGCTCGATGTGCAGAACAAACATAGCGCCGACATTGCGTCCGACCATCATCTCCTAATCGGCGAGATCCGACTGCGCATTGCTAGGATCCATCGACAGGAGGAGAAAATCGGGCGCCGGTTCAATACACGCCGACTGGAAGACGCTGCGGTGAAAAGGTCCATCGTCGAGAACCGTGCTGCGGACATTCCGGAAAATGGAAGCGTAGAAGATGAATAATTGAGGGCCATCAAGAACGTCTCCATCGCCACCGGCGGAATAAATTTGGTTGAGTTACGCTCTTAGAGAAAGCAGTGGATCACAGATGGCACCAGGAGGAAGATAAAGGAGCGAAGGAAAGCTATAGCCACGATAGAGAGAGCGAAAACACGAGAAGCCAAATCCGTAGCCCATCAGCCCTATTCGGCTCTCGAGAAGGAAGTGAAACGCTCCTGTAGACGCTCCTAGCCGACGAAGGCGAGAAAGCTGCAAATACCGGCGACACTCGTCTCCTCTACGATGTCTTACGTTGCCTTAGTGGTACTAAGATGAATGCTAGGATGCCCGTGATGCTCTATTCGTCGATGTCATCAATGGCCTGTAGCGACAGAAATTCGGGAGTGGAAGTGCGTCGGCCACACTTTACGCAGAGACGGAAATCTGCAAGCAAGCGTTAGATTGGAATCCTGCAGAATATCGCAGCAGAGGCAGGCCCAGAGGCTTGGCGGCGCAGCCTAATCAAGGAAATCAAGGTAGTCGGCGGAAATTTGACCAGGTCAAACGATGGCGGGAAATCGCCCAGGATGGAGATCTCTGCAGTCTGCACTATCGTGGCACAGTGGCTTATTTCAAACCAAAAAATCGCATTTCAGAAACGTGTTTTCAGTTTATGGAAAATAGTGTATCTTATGTAATTGCGGGACATCCAATGGTTCCAACCACTTTTCGGAAAAATGACAGGAAGTGTCCCATTTCGCCCTTTTCCCCCTATAAATTAGACATATTTCGATATATTAGGCCATATAGAAGCATGCTCAAGATAAAACATGCAACAAATATGCTACTTTACGTAAAAATGTCCAAGGGATCGAATGACGGTATCTCCTTTATTGCCAAACATCGATAAGTGGCCCAATTCCCCAACTTCTAGGTCTTTTTTTTTTTTTTTTTTTCAAAATATTGATTTAAAAACTGCAATGGTCTGTTTTATGCGTTATCCAATCTTCGCCGTACTACACTCAGACGTTGTCGAGCTCAAATATAATGAATTAATAAATAAAACCTTTCGTTTGTTTAGCAACTCACGAATGAATATTGTGGTAACTCGTGCAATTGGAAACGCATCTGTAGTACAGCATGCCTAGCGTGAGACCTATTTATGGTGGATATACGCCTCGGTAGATACGTCGCATCGCACCCACCACATCGACAATCGAGCATGTTGGCGCGTTAGTGCGCACGCGTTTGTTTTCATCGCGTTCTCGCCGAAACTATCATTGTAGGTATTACCTACCTATACCTAGTACTGCAGCCGGTTGCAGCATTCATTCTAACCTATACCGCTAGGGTGCTAGTCATCAGGGTGTATTTTCGTATGACACTTAATGCTGGGTTCACACTCGGGCTGCGATTAGTTTCATTGAGTTGTGTCTACTCGATCATGTATTAAAAGACCAATTCCGTTTAATTTAGCTGATATTTAAACTAGCATTAGTATAACATTAAGACTATGCAAACAGCTCACATTCGTGCAACTATCTCAGAATATTCAAAATATGACGAAAAATTTTCGCCACATAGTCATAAATTGGTAAACGGATAGGAAGATGATTTAATCATCTTCCTATCCGTTTACCAATTTATGACTATGTGGCTCTTGGACTTCAACTTCAGTTCGACAAATCCACGTTCTTGTGGTACTAAGGCGCTGTCCATAAACTACGTATACTCAATTTTGGCAATCTCAGAACCCCCCTCCCCCTCGTAGACTTTGGTCCATACAAAATTTTCGAAACTTGTATGGACCGCAGACTTTGGCCAGACCCCCCGTCCCCCTCCGAGTCTACGTAGTTTATGGACAGGCCCTAAGTGTCAACACAGATAATAAGTTTAGTTGTTTCACATAAGAATTTCAAATAATCAAGTACGCTGCTATCTCTGTAGTGGCCCATCTAAGCCTATCTAAGCCCTCCATAAGTACACATGCGAGCAGCAAAGCATGAGATCGATGTGGCGAACCACGTTGAAATCAGTGACGACGTAGACGTCGACGATAGCGACGCCTTGTCTCGATGCAATCCAATTTAGGATTGTTAGTCGTGCATATGCGATTTTCGTAGGTACATAGGTATAGTTACTGACAACGAGGGGTTAGTCACTTATAGTAGTACTAGTGCTTTCCGTTGGCATTGAATTAAAAAAAAACTTAAGTATTTTGCGTGCATTGTCGTTTTAGCAAATTTACAAATTGACATTGACAATTGAGCAATTCTAAGCGAAATTGTTCGTACATTACTGAAATTTAACTCGAGCCGCTCCGATGCGGATGATGCTTTGCTAATGTATTGAAATTAAATGAATACCTATATAAATCAGTAGGGAAGTTTTATCCTTAATTACATACAAAAAGATGTAACAATAACCCTTCCAACTTTAAAATAAATACAGTAGGACAAGCAATGGAGAATGTATAAAGCTTTCAATATCTTGGTAGCCAATTGGCAACCGATAGTAACTCCATCATCTGCATAGGTGTACTGATCAAGATGGCGAGAACTTCTTTTTCGAGTTTGAGAAATGTATGGAAAAATAGATTAGTCAACGCATCCAAATCCGGATTTTTTATTTCAAACGTGACATATTTCCTGCTATACGCCAGTGAAACCTGCAACGGCTGCAGGCCTTTATCAAATGATGACTGGGGTATATAATTCGTCACGAATTATTCGTGCAGTAACCGTGGATCTCCACAATTGGATCTCCAACAAGAAATTTCATTGTTGGTGTCATCAAAAGCCGATGACTACAAGAACTCGGGAGCGAAAATGGAGGTGGGTCGGCTACGCAGGTGTGGGAACAAAATCTGCAAGCAAGAGTTAGATTGGAACCTAGCAGGGCATCGCAGCGGAGACAGGCCCAGAGGTTCATTGTGGTGCAGCGTCAACAAGGAAATATAAAAACTCGACCTGACCATAGGCCAAGGCAATGGTGTTGATGGGCAATCGTACTGGATTCGGCACTCTGCACCACCATGAGTGCTCAGTAGGCTGCTGCTTATTTTTCAAAAGTTGTTGAAACTTGGAATTCGTAAGCTTTTCTGGATACAAATGACACAAAAAGAGAAACCTATAAGTTTGAGCCAATAATATTGAGATTTAGAGTTGAGTTTTCAAAGTTTAATTTTCGAGTAATAAAAAGGTGTTTTTACTTTAAGTGCCATAACTTTTTCAATTTTCAACCGATTTTCAATCTTTTTATGAGTCTCACAAATTTAATTTCGAATAAACTCGTAGAGTTACCCAAAATATGGGTTTTTTAAGATATAATTATTTTTTTTTTGCTTCTTTATACAAAAAAATACTTCACAGTCCGATAACTTTTTAACCGTTTGTCCAATTTAAATTTTTTTAGCTCGCTTTTGTAGATATTTTTGTTGCCTAAGAATGCTGTTACTAAACTGTACCTTTAGAAAATCGTTTCAAAATGAATGAATACCAAAAACCGTTCAAAAACATGTATTTTAATAGAAAAATCAGAATTTTGGCAAAATTTTAATTTTTTTCATGCTTAGTCTCGGGCTTAAGGTGAAAAATTTATTCTAAATAATCATATGGATGCCTTAAGCTTCAATTTTTGAAGTGTTCTGAATCAAAAAATATTTTCATGTTC
The DNA here is from genome assembly GCF_035046485.1 of Aedes albopictus. NCBI lineage: Eukaryota > Metazoa > Arthropoda > Insecta > Diptera > Culicidae > Aedes > Aedes albopictus. Next base: position 386,513,794 of record NC_085138.1, read on the forward strand.
TAAATGCGAGGAAAAAAAATGAAAAAAAAATCCTCCAATGTGTTTCATATCCTTGGTATCTGGTTTGGAGTAAAAAATAGCAAATAATCTTCAAAAACTCCAATTTTGCATGAAGAAACAAGTTTATAAGGCATGTTTTGGCAGTTTTTAGTCACGGAGTCAAATTTCGTTCATTTGCAACAAAAATATTCATGTTTATTCGGTAAACTGATAAACTCAATTACATATTGATTTCTACAATACCCATTGAAGAGGCCCCCGTTCCGCCGTCGAGAACACTCAAGTTCCAGCTGCATCACCAAACAACATTTCCTCTTGCAAAAAAGGCAAGTTTCACCAGAAGTTTCCACGAAATCCTATTGATTTCGGGAGCGTATGTTATCTACATGATGTTGGCATTGAAAGTGCCACGCGGGAAGTGGATTTTCCTAGAGAAGGAAATGATTTTGTAAATTTAATTGGAAAACAAATATTTCCGTAGGGCCGACCTGCCACAAAAAACAAAAACTTTTACATTTGTTTCTAACATAACCTGTCAGAAGATACATGTTTGTTTCAAAAATAGATTGAATTTGCTTCAAATGTGACGTTCGATTTGTTCCAAACAGTTTTATTTTTGTTGCCAGAACAAATTGACAATTTATTTGAGTTTACCTGGAATATTTTTGATTTTACCATGCTTTTTTCTGCGTATATTCAAAACAAAGGATTGAAGCGCTGTTTGTTTTGTTTCTTATGCTTGCATTTTTTTTATTAGAATTGAGCACGTATGAAAAGATATAAAAACAGAATCAATCGCTGGCGTAATCGCTTTGTTTTCGTATAGGATGCATTTGGGAGCCTAAGTACTGGTTTATTTGATATTCTAGACTAAGCTAAGCATAGTAAATCTCCTGATTTCTTTGAAGACCTACAATATCTCAAATGTTTTCATGAGTGTCCACATCCTGATAAATTCGGTAAACATCTGTGAATGCATATGTCAGAAGTCAGAACTATGTGATGCGAATATTAATAACATTAATGTTTTAATGACAGTATCTCACAGTCTCTGTTAATATCACCGTTCAACACTAGTTCTCGTTTTGGGTTAAGAAAAAAAAAAGAACAGGGGTTTGGGACCATAAAAGTTTCGTAGCGGAAGAATTTTTGAAAAATATTGGAACGGAGAATATAAAATAGCAGTATTTTTATTTTTGTCAAGACTGGAAAGCCATCCTCCTAGAGCTTCACAGTTTATGACCGAAGTTTGTATGGAGAACTTGGGGTGTTCAGTTGAAATGTGTATTAGAACGTGCAATGCTTATATTTAGGGGTTAGAATCAAACTTAAATACCGAAAATGCTTAAATATATGCACGGTACGTACTAATGCGCATATCAATTGAACACCCCAAGTTCTCCATACAAACTTCGGTCATAAACTGTGAAGTCCCGTTCCAAAATATTTTTCAAAAATTCTTTCACATTTCTAGGATCCCAAACGCTAGAAGATTTTTTCCTCATCCCATAACATCGTCTGTGTGCGTGCATACTTTTTGTTTGTTCTGGGAAATGCTGTAGTTTCTGTTTTAATTTTTGCCGTGTCGTGTCTGTTGTACCGCATCTTTCGTCATCATTTTGCTAATGCAGTGTGGCCTTTTATCTGAAGAAGTAGAAAGCAGCCTGAATCGACTACGAAACTGCAGTGCATTCAATTTTGTTTTCATGCTATTATCAACATTCAACGATACACAACGACGTGTTCAATTGTCGATCCCGCCATCCTCGATTGTTTAGTCAAGCGTGCTATAAACTTGCTTGTGAGCCATCTATCTCTGAAGTGACGGACTGACAATCGCCTAGACAGAGTTTCCCAAACCGCTAATGATGGATCATTGCTACACTTGCAAAATTGAGATTCGTCCCGAGGATATTGTAGTGAGCTGCTATGGTATTTGCAAGGATAAATACATTTTTCACGCTAGATGCGTGGGTTTAACGTACGACGAAGGATGTGCTTGCTTACATATCAACATATTTTGGATGTGCGACCCGTGCAAACATGCTATCGAATATGATCGATTTGGAAAATCTGCTTCCGACACTAACCGAAAAAAATGGCAACGGAAGATGAAGTTAGTCATTTGAAGGCGAAGGTGGAGCGCATCGACAAAATTGTAACGCAGCTGACTTCACATTTGCCATCATTTGAAATGTGTGGAGAGTTGTCTAACGCCATGAATGTTTCACCGTCCACATCTTCACCGTTAAGCTCAACGAAGAACATCGTACTAAACCCTGCCAACAAACAACCTTATGGTCTCACGAACAATGGAAGCCTGCAGCTGTATATTTCTAATATAGCGAATGATGTCACGGAAAATGAAATAGGATCTATGGTGTGTGAAGCACTAGGAGCTGAACGGGTTTTGAACGTGAAATGCTTAGTGTCTCCGTGGAAAGACATTTCAACGTTGGATTATGTATCATTCAAAGTCGTCGTTGATGCACAATATCGGAGTAATGCGTTAACTGGGACGAACTGGCCAACCGGTATACGTTGCCGAGAGTTTCGTGACCGCTATAATTCAGTGTGGAGACCAAACCGGACAACTTAGCTTCCAGAATAATTTCGTAATAGTAGCTTCAGTTAGTGTTTTCTCGTTAATCTGATTTGTGTAAAACTATTGTAAAACAAAATGTATTTGTTCTTGTTTTAATACTTAAGTTGTAGTCTGTGCGACTTAGTCGAAGGCGAAATAAATAAATAACCCGGGAACAGTCGCGTCGTGTACTGAGTACACGCACCATGGAAAAAGTACGATTGTGGTACACAGCGTGAGCGTAATGTCGTTGAGGTAGCTTGAAGGCACGACTGCTCGAGGGTTAACGCTAAATAAATTTAAAAAAAAAACACGACCTTATGTAAAATTTTGGCAAGCAGTGTATTCAATGAGCTAAGCTCCAATGTCTTTGGTGCACAGATTCATCTATTTACAAGAGGGGCCCAGAATCAAAGGAGTGTAAGTGGCCATTTTGTCGATTTTGAGCTGAGCATATCAAAATTCTTCAGATTTTAAGCTTTCAGGAACATTTTTTAGATTATTTTTACGATCATTAGAAAAATTACAATAAAACGTAAAAATTGGGGTCGATTTTGAAACTCCATACATTTTGTATGACATGAAAAATTGATGAAAAACTTAAAACCTCATTTACTCGAAAAAGGGGTTTTGTTACTTACACCCCTTGCGGAGTGTCATTGGGCCAAAGCGGGGTGACATTGGGCCACTATTTCGCACATTTAAAATAAGACGGGAATGCATGTTGTGTTCTAAACTACTAGAATACATCATTTTTGCATACTTTGCATCCACCGTCAAATTCTCTGACTTTATTGAATCCGTAGCATCGATGGACCAATGTTACCCTCTAGGCCCAATGTCACTCCGAACGACGGTACGTAAGATAACCTTCAAGAAACTGTTTATACATTTTTTTCATTTGTTTCAAGAATATGTAAAAAACGGAATTATAATAAACCGCATTGCGTTGGCATTGCTCCGGCTATGTAGAAAATAGGATAAAAATCTAGCATTCATTGCTATTTATCCATACTTTTCACATATTTATACTTACCTTTTTATTTTTAACAAAAGCTAAATTACTGGCACTGATCGTAAATTCTGTGCATTTCACACATGCTTCAAACATTGCATAACGTATTAAATATTTTCTACAAAGTGTATCGTTGTTTTAATTTATTCCGGTTATTATATAAGAGTTAAAAATTATGCTGTACAACTTATATAAATCTAATAACAGTAACCTACAAACGTTCAGATTATATTTTGGCCAACATCTTTTCCGCTTCTTCCTTGGCACGCCTGTCGTCTTCGGTTCTGCAGGGACAAAACACAAAACAATACGCATCGTATGTAATGGAAATATGTCTTATCCAAGATTCACTCGTTTGAAACCGGTTCTGTGAACCTGCTTACCTGAGTATTCGAAGATTGGCCAGTTTCAAAAGGAACGGCCTGGCCTTATCGTACTCCTTCTGATCGAAGTAGATCTTCCCGATCAGATATTGATTGTAGTAGAAAAAGTTGGCCCTAATATCTTCCGCTTTGAGCAGACACCGAAGCGCGTCATCGGGCGTGGGCTTCACCAGGTGTTTGTTTAGAGTGTAAACTAGCTGCTTTTCGAACCATTGCAGACGAAGCAGTTTTTCGTAGAAAGCTCCTTCCAGGTACCACACGAACGGATCCAAGGGATCTAGCTGAATGGCGGTCTTGATGTGAGACAGGACATTGTTCAGCGACAGGATCTGCTGTCTGGGTCCGGAGAGTCCTGCTTTTTCTCCCAGGAATATGGCGTAGTACTTATGGGAAGGTGATTTTTCCGGAGATATTTCCAGCAACTTGGACGATACTTCGAAGCCTTCGGGGATCAAGTTCTCTGCACGCTTTTTATCCGTTCGATACCAATCTCGACAGAGATAGTATAGGGAATTTGCAAGACGCCACAGTATTTCATAACGAGGAGGATCCTACAAGTTTGAATAGTTATGCACTAATGATAAACTAGGTCACTACTTACCCTGTATTCGCGTAGCAGATGACAAGCTTCTTCAAATTCACAATTGACTATAAATTGATCAGCTTTGTAAATGATCTCGTCCAAATCAGCCATCGATTGATTGATAGACGGTCGATTACCTCGCTATGATTATAATCAAATCACACAAGAACTCAAATATCAGTTCGCGCGATCCGCGTTGGTGTCTTATCTCTGTCGAGTGACAATGAAAATGAAAGCGTCTAACATCATGCTGGCTTAGCCGACCTGCCGACTGAATGAACTTCGAGAGGCGGCGGATGCATTCGGGTGAATAAGCACGCTGCTTGTTGAGTTGAGGCGTACCTATACGGTAAGTTTGGGGTAAGTCACCGTCCGTGTGTGTTATCATTCCAATGCACGTTCGTTTTACGTGGTGAGAGTGGTGACATCTATTTTGACGGCACACACAGGTGGCATAATCTAGGTTGGAGTTTACTATGCGCACGTTTTTGGCATTCCTTCGCAGGTCCGGTGCAGGTGAATGGTTTTATACCTTTGATGGCGATGTTGAATGCGGCGTGAAGAGCTCAAAATTTGTACGAAATGCATAGGCTGTACTGATCAGCACAAGCGCGACCATGTGTGTAGTACTAGAAATAATCTTAAGCATAAGATTCGTAAGAAAAAATAAACAAAGTAGGAATGAAAAATTCCAAAAGAATCTTAAGAATCACCAGAGAGCGTTTCGAGCATTTTTTGTTTGTTGCAATTCTTATCACTTCAATAAACTTCTAGGAAATTACAGGCGTACCTCGATTTCAATTTTCTGAATGTCTATAGAGTCGAAGCAAAAGTTTTTAATTTAAACTCTATTTAAATTGTTTACCAAAATGTACCAAACCATATGAAAACTGCATGATAATTGAGTTTTCGTTAAAAGGCTCGGAGTTTTTGGCATATATTAGTAATTCTCGCTAAATAACGACTAAAGCTCTCTAGCTTGTTACGATCGAAATCCTTTGTCTCCATAAATATTTATGGTTCTAAAGCCAATATTTTGAGCAGCGTACATACACAAAAACTTAATTGGCATAAATGTTCCAAAAATACAAAAAGTTTAGAAATTCCTCCAGGGGTTCCTTCGGAAATTTAGTGATTCGTGACAACATTTGGTTTTGATAAAGCGTGGTTACTGGTTGTGCTGTATTTGCTGAAGGATCTTTCTGTACGAGTAGTTCAGGTTTATACCGCTTTCTGTTCGGTAGCCTTTTGTTGCAATTCAGCGCTAAATAAAAGTAAGTGAACCCAGAATATTCAACTTACGACGATATCAAATAATCATGTTGCAGATTATTTCATAAAATCTTCCATGTGCTTCTCTAGAAGTGTCAAAAATAGTTCTTTTACGAAATCTGGCATAAATGGTTTTACCAAATTCCCTCATGGATTATTTCAAAAAATCTTCCATGGATTCATTCAGAAATTTCCTTCAGGGATTTGTTAAGAAATTCCACCTATTCTACAAATTTCACCAAAAATTTCTTTCAAAGCATCATGCTTTTCCTATTTTTTTTTCTCCAAAAACTTATTCACGAACTTGAGCAGAAATTTCTCCAGGGATTCTTTCAAAAATTCGTTCAGAGATTCCTTCAGAAATTTCTTTAGACATTTATTCAGAAATTTCTCCAGAGATTCCTTTAATAAAATTTTCAGCGATGCCTTCAGAAACTATTCCAGAGTTTTTTTTTTCAGAAAATGTTTCTGAAAAATTCCTTCAAAAAATTGTGCTGGAGTTACTTCGGAAGTTCATCCAAGAATTTCACAGCAACTTGCGATTTCTCCTGAAATTCCACTCGATAGTCCTCCGGAAGTTTCACGAAGAGCTGTGTATGAGCTTTTGCAGAAATTCCTCCAGAGATTTCTTTGGAAAATCCTTCAACATGGGGTTAATATGTTTTCGAGGCTTTTCTAGATTTTTTTCCAAAAATATCCATCGCAAATTCCTTTAAGCATTCTCTCAAACGATATTCCAAGGATTTATCCCAAAACTTTCTCCGGGGTTTGCTTTAGAAATTGTTTCAGGGATTTTTATCCATCTGTATTTCTGTTAAAAAATCTTTCTGGGATTTCATTAGAAATTCCTCCGGCAGCGACTCTATATCAAATATGTGAGATCCATTCGAACATTTTCTGCAGGGATTCCTATAGAAACTTCCCTAGGGATTTTATCACAATTTTTTTGAGGGATTCTCTCAAAAAATCTCCCATGGCTTTTAACTTTTGAATCTTTTTTTTAGAAAATGATTCACAGTTATATTAAGAATCAGAAATTCAGAACTCCTTCTAAATTTTTTAAAGAATTTTCTCCAAGGATGGCTTTAAAAATTCTACAGGTGATTATTATGGAAATTCTCAAAATTTCTTCCTGTTCCTTCAGATATTCCTTCAATACATTTCTCTTCCTGAAGTTGTTTCAAGGATTTCTTAAGAAAGTCTTACAAATTCCTACAAAGGGTTTCTTCATAATTTTTTCTACAGATTCTTTCAGAGATTCTTATAAGGGTTCTTACGGAAAGGTTGGAAGACATTCTTTTGGAGATTCCTGCCGAAATTCGCACATATTTCAACTGAAACTCCGCCGGATATTCCTATTTGTATTTATTCAGAAATTCTTCCTGGTTTTTTTTTTTCAATCGTACCTCTGTATCCAATCGTATTTAAATTCTGTTGTAGGTATTCTACCAGAAGTTTCCAGGTGCTTCTTCAGGTATTCCTTCTGGAATTTCAGAGGGCCGAATTGAAAGGTCTACATCCTGGGTAATTACCAGCCATTGTCTTGACCTGGGGCCAGGTCAAATTTCTGTCGACTTGCTTGATTTCGTTGTTGAAGTAGCGCCGTCATTGAGTCCATAGATGGTATCTTCAAATATTCCTGTTTTTTTTTCCAGAAATTCCAGAAATGCTTGCGGAAATGTCTTTAGAAACTTTTTCAGTATTCTTAAAAGTATTTCTTTAAAAGTTGTTCCATGGATTCTTCCAGAAGTTTGTTCAATCCATTTCTTCAGAGATTCTTCCACGAATTCACCCATGCAAATGTACCAGTGAAGGGGGCGTTGAAATTGGGGAACCTACACTAACTACCTCTAATTTTACCATGAGACGATGTACTCCCCTTGCCAAGAGCCCGTGACTTTTGTGTTGCCTATTTCAATTCGCATTTTCTGTGAGAGTGAGGGGTCTCCATTTAGCCTAGTGGTTAAGGCTATGGATCGCCAATCCGGAGACGGCGAGTTCGATTCCCGTTCCAGTCGGGAAAATTTTTTCGACTCCCTGGGCATAGTATATCATTGTACTTGCCTCACAATATACAAATTCATGTAATGGCAGGCAAAGGAAGCCCTTCAATTAATAACTGTGGAAATGCTCAAAGAAAACTAAGTTGAAGCGAGGCAGGCCAAGTCCCAGTGAGGACGTAGAACCAGAAAGAAGAAGAAGAAGAAGTGAGAGTGAGAGCGAGAGAGCAATAAGCAGGAGACTGTTCAAACGCTTCCTGAACGGAATCTGTTTTCTTTCGTCTTTTGTGGAGAGAAAAATGTCTACGCTTAAAAAGCGTGTTGCCAAAATGGTTACACAGCATACTTTATCAACCTCATTTTATGATAAGAGCCAATTTGATGTTATTCTAATATACATGCATATGTGCATTAAAGTTAACATTATAAGACGACTCCATTACTAAATAAGCCAACAACTTTTCCGAAGATACCAAGCTTGTACGAAGTGATACTGAAAGAATATTTACGATCCAAATTGTTTTATTTATATAAGGTAGAGGGATTAAGGGCATAATGGACACCCTAAGAAAATGAGTCCGTTAGGCCTGCAAAACACAAACAAAAATCAACATGTTATCAGTTGGCTTACAACTTTAGCTTGTTACGTACGTGTTTCAATCATTTACAGCAGGTTGAATATCCTAATTTCGAAGAAATAATTAATTGTAAACCATGTCTCTTTCAGGGCTGGCAGGAAAAGTACGGGGCGAAATGGATACCCATCGGGGACATATTTAATGCTATACCTTTGATTACATTGACCAGTTAAGTAGTTCGTCTACGCATATCAATACCAATACCAAATTTAATACTCCATATTAGATAAATTTACATATTATTATAGTTCATTAAATGAACTTTATGCTAAAATAATCGGATTGATTTTTTTCAAACACTTCAAAACGCCTAAGAGTTTGCAATGTGCGTACATTCATTCGTTATTGCCAGAGATAGTTTGGCCCCGAGTTGACTACAGCATCAAAATTGCTATTTTGAGTTAATTCAGATCAAAAATAAAATATTTTATTGATTGCAAAACCCCAGTATATGTATAGATAATGTAATGCTTGGCTATTTTTTATGATAAAGAAAGACATTCAAACGCTCGCAATACCTTATTTGCTGCTGATTAAAAATGGTATGACATCCACCATATGAAACATAAATTTTAATTTGAGTGATATTTTAGTTATTTTGAAGGGACATAAATATGGCACCTTTGACAAATAGAACAATGACTTGTTCCTTCACACTTCTGCATCACAAGTTTAACGTAAAATTCAACGGTTTCGACAAAAACAGAGCTTTTCATTTTACCCCGGGTGTTCATTATGCCCTGGATTCCCCTACATACGCCTCCTTCCAGCGGCGGGTGGTGACGTCGTAGACGGCTTTCGCAACCCTCTTCCACACGCAAAACATTCAGTGATGACAATTAAAGAAGTTAGAAATCATTCATATAGAATGTCCATTGTTTCGAAATTTAGTAACGCTCTTAGTTGAAGTGCAGCTAGAGGGGGAGAGGAGTTTTAGTGCTGCTCAAAAGTAGGTAACCTTTTTTTCAAGAGTTCAGAAAGTTGGATTTCCTTATACTGGAAAATTAAAATTCCCATATAAAACATCAAGTCAAAAGCGGACTAGCTTCCCGATTTTTGAGATTTTTTTTTCATTTTGCAGGGTTTTATTTGGGCCAATTTTGCAAAAACCAACACGGCCTAATGCATTAGGGCAGAAGGTTGGGCCTTGTGGCTTCAGCCTTATGATTTCACGGTTCAGCATATCTCAGAGCATATTTACCACCATCTCGGGTATTTGTTCTCGTTTATCCGGCTGCAGAAACACCCTTTGATGGAACTACATCAGAGCACTGTGTGTTCCATCGAAGAAGTTCCAAATACCATCACTCTTCATGAGATTCAAACAGAAACATCTTTGGATGAAACATTGTCAGCAGTCATCGAAACAATACGCGACCGAAAACGGAATTTTGCGGCACATTTTCCGTGTCTTTAGAATTTCCAAGGCTACCAAAGAGGACTTGTGGAAGGCGATCAGAGATTACGAATACACATATGTATGTATAACTCGACGCCGCATTCTATGACCGGAAATGCACCTTGGAATTGTTATCCGGAAGATTGCGGACAGAAGTGGGAGGGCAATGACCGAGGTCATGAACCTTAAGGCGATTGGCGACTCGATGATTGTTCACATGCCCAGACAGTAGCAAGCCAAAGTTTAAAGTTTGAAGTAGCTGGAAATGTTTGCGGAAAGAAGTTGAAGTTTTGAGAAGTTTGTAGAAGTGAACAGAGCGAGTGTGAAGTGGTCCACAGGTTATTCTATCATCACTTCTCGTATGTAAACCTGTTAGTAATACCCTTCCGGTATAACATAATCCCGCCGTTTTTAACGACAAAATGCCCGACCTAGGTCGTCGAAGGTCGATCCGTCATCATATTGGCAGGACGGGACACGTAGGTGGTTCAGGAACCCGTGCGGTGCAAGCCACCCAAAATCGTAGGACATCGCCATAGCTGATAGCGATGATACCGTACGGAAGGAAGCTGTACGAAGGCCTGCGCGCAATACCCAGGACGCAGTCGAGGGTAGGAGTGGTGGAGTTCTGTATATGTATATGGGTATGTTGAAGAATTATGAATCAGGAAAGCTGGAAGTAAGCTTCAAGCTCGAGAATTTCAAGGTTTTACGGAAAACTGGGAGCGATGACATCGTTACGAATGGGGAAGGGCTGACAAGTAGTCGTGCCTTCGGTAATTCGAAGAAGTAGCATTCCATTCGTGAATTACCAGAGGTTTCGGATGAGGTAGTATCTGGTATGCAGCTCCAAGCAAAAGTAAAAAGTCCCCGGTGCTTTGGATAAATCTACAATTGTCTGGCCTAAGCGAACAAAGAAGTTGTCAACAAGGTATGATCCAAAGTGAGAATGAACAGTGAAAAGCGAACATTGATTTTTTGTTTATATTTCTTACACCACAAAAGGATGTAGAGATCAAAAGTTAAATAAAACTGAAATGTAGATTTTTTTCAGTGTTTCAATGACAATGCTGGAGCAACATTTGAAAAGGGCATACAAGCATTGGTAAACAATGACTTCACATGTCGATCCTGAGCCCCCATCAGCTTATTCACACACACTAAGATCGTTATCAGCTGATAGAGCAAACATCGATCTTTCGGATAACGGTGTACATTTGCTTGGGCGGGCTGCTGAAGTTAGGCCCTACGGAGCGTTTTCGAAAAAAAGACACAAGACCTCTTGGGCCCTTTTAAAATGTTGGTTGTTGCAGGGGACTACGACAAGGTGATGGACTCTAAGGTGAACATATGACGAAGCCACAACTCGAATTTTCAAGAGCACAAATCTGAAGAACCGAATGTCGGTTTGCGCTGAAAAGTTGATCGATTGGTCACCACCAAGGGGTAACCAATCGATCAACTTTTCAGTTTAAACCGACATTCGGTTCTTCAGATTTGTGCTTTCGAAAATTCGAGGTGTGGCTTCGTTATATATTCACTAGAGTGGGTCAACGTTGTATGGAGAAACTTTAAATTTGATCGTGTCAACCCGCAACAAAGCTTTTTCAATCTGTATTAGCGTCCAAAACAACTGTGCAAAATTTGGGAGCGATGGGTTGCGTCTCCGTATTCCGCATTGAGATTGAATTTTGTATGGAAGTTAGTATGGAAAAACGTACTTTTTTGTATTTTACTCATAAGTTGAATTCTTTTGTCTAATACAATGTAACTAATAACGTCAAAGTATAGCCTAGGATATGCCGAACAACTTTGCCGAAGACCGCAAAGTGATCCGACGCTTGTGAAAAAAGTTTAGAGATTTTGAAGCATTGCATTGCGATTCTCGAACGGTAACTTACCGACTTACCGACACAGCTACTCTGCTGAAGATCTATCATCAAACAGTTTCGACTTTGCGTTAGTAATAATTGATTATTCACGAGTTGAAAAGTACGCAACAAATTCAGCTTCCGTTTTGTCTGCAACAAACATTTTCGAGATCATGTCAGTAGGGATAAAGAGTAATCGTCGCGTCTTCTTTGTTGCTTGTTTTGTGCCTCTTTTGTCTGACAATTCTCTTCACTGCTTAAGAGTAACACCCTCTGAAACCTCCTGCAGCCTATCAAGTAACCATTAGGCTGTAAAAACGATATTAAGTCGGTTTTATAGTCGAATATAGAACATCACAGTAAAACCGCTCAACACTAAAATGTGTAAGCCCTACTCATAAGTGCATAATTTCCAGACCACACAAAAATTTGTAACAGTTACACATTCTCAAAAACAGCTCGTACACGCGTCTAGATGCGAAATGTCGATAATTTTTTTTGTTTCCCAAGGTCATTAGTAAACCTAGCTAGATTGCCGTACAATTTTTTTTTTGCGAATTTAACGATTTTGTGAACACAGGAGCTGATTTTGTGAATGCGCAAGGGTTACACATTTTTGGTGTAGTCTGGAAATTATGCACTTTAGTGCTGAGCGGCGTTAGCGTGATGGTTAACAAAGCTAATTTGCTTTGACAGAGCTTCGATCTGCCATCTAGGAAAAGTTTGCCATACGAAGTACGACGTTAAAATATTGATAAGCTACACGATATACATAACTTTTGATATTATGTTCTAGACTAAGTACTAATAATGAAGTTTTACAAAGTTCTAACTTCGGACAGTAATTTAATGCGCCATGAATTTCGCTTCCTAACCTTTTTTTAGCATTATTGGGGTCTATTCAGTAGAATCGATCAGAGCAGACGATTTCATACGAAATTGAATAGGAAGCTCCTGGAATCCTACAGGTCGCGAACGTCGCTTCGTCCGAGAAGGCAAATCGGTAGTATACAAAGGGAGAAGAAATTGAGCCGAAATGTCCTTAAACAGATGAAGAAACATAAATAAAGGAATCGCGATTCCAGATGATAATCGAAATAAAAGCATAATTATTAGCTTTATAATGCCAATATGACCAGTTTAGTGTTTGCAGTTGACACGACCTACCTCTTACAGAGCTTGTTGGCGCTGAAAGCTCTAAATGGACTATATAACCCTTATAGCAGTGTCTAATGATTGACCGTCAGGACGTGGCCGGTGCTGTTATTAACCCATTACTAATCCCAAGTCCCATCCATCGGTTCTCTGTGTAACTCCACTAGCTCTGGTCAATTACGGAGTAGCAACTACGAAGTGTACGGTCACCAGGGACTGTCTATAAACTACGTAGCAACAAAATTTTGTGTGGAAAAAGTCTACGAGGGGGAAGGGAGTGTCTGAGATTGCTAGTCTAAGTAGTTTACGGACAGTGCCATTATGGAGTTTCGGAAAAACATACATCGCAAACATTCCGTTATTTTCGTATAGGTTTCTTTTTTATTTTAAATATATACCTTCTAATCTTGTATAATAATTATTTCCATATTTTTCCACGTTACTCCTTCGTGTGTTCTTGTTTTGTCACTCTTGTTTTTTTGTTCCGTTCTTTCACGTACGTAGTTACTAACCGTTTACGTTTTCCGTTGCGTAACGCATTGATCGGAACAATAGCAAGCTGTTTGTCGGTTCGTACTGGGCGTACGAAACACACTGCATGCTAATTTCCTTTCATTGTGTCAAAGTGAGTTTGCGTGGGTGTTTGTAGGTCTGTGTTAGACTGTTTATATGTTTTTGTTTGTTTTTTTTTGGTTCCACTTGGTAATTTGAGTTTATGTTCAATTTTGTTTGTTTGTTATTGTTGAAATGTGATAATTGTGTTTGTATGTTTTTTTATAGTACTAAAGTAATTGATATTTCTCTTCCGTTGTTCTGCTTAATATGCTTATTCCACTGTCGAAATATTTCCCTCCTTTATTTTTTTTGTATTTTTTATTGTTTCAAGTATAAAATACTTTCCTCCCTTAAACAATTATTCGTTTTTTTTTTTTTTTTGTTATCCATAGCTTTATACATGGGGTCTTTAAAAATAGTCACCGCAAAATGCGGCTCGTTTGTTCAATTTGTTGAAATAGTATTTTTCCTTGTTTAAATTTAGCAATTGCAATATAATGAGATTCCTTCATGTTCAATGGGTGTTTACGTTTTTCCATCATTTTTGTTTAAACTTAATCTCTACTAGAATTAGGATTGCTATTCTCCGTTTCGAAATTCAAGCTTCAGGGTGATCTGCCTTTTCTTCGCAAAACGCGATTCATACGGCCTGCAGCTGCGATTTGAAGCTTCTTTTGCTCGTTCGCGCGCGTGGAAACGTTTGTGTCGGTGGATAGTTGGTAAAAAGAAGGAATAGAAAAAGAAAAGTTGTACAGATTGTGTGGGGGTTTTTTTTTATTATGTCAGTTCTATCATATAAAAAGATGTTAACGTTTACGATTCCTGCGGTGCTAACACGCTGAATTGATGGGATTCTTCGCTGGTCAAGTGTTGCAAGTCTATGCACGCGGCTTTAAGAGACCTTTGTGTGTGCCAGTACAGGTTACGAAACCGGACTAAAAGTTTTCGTTAAAATACGCGGTTGTTTCTACTGTCTTCTGATTTCGTGGGGGTTGATTAAAAACGATTTCTATGATTCCTTACGCTTCTCTGGTTGTTTAGTTCGATTATTAAACTCTATATTGTCAAAATTGTAGGTGGTGCGCTTCATTCGTTTTCTCTTACATTTGTTTTTGTTGATAAAATGCTACACAATACGGGAAAGATTCAAAGTTTACGGGGGGTTGCTGTTAGGTAGTGCCATTGCACATAGGAATTTTGTTTCCAAGAATGGGAAAAATTAAAATATTTTCTATCACGAGGCTCTGATGGTAAATTAATACCCCATTCGACATTTTCTTTCTTAAGTCTTTTTCGCCTCGATTTTCCTAAAAAAAGTAGCCTTCTTCCAGAGCCTCGTAACCAGAAATTTATTATTTTTTCCCCACTTTTGGTATAAGTTTTCCCAATGTGCATTGTATTCACGTTTTCCTTTTTTCTGTTTCTGTTTCTCTTCAGCACGAAAAGGCACGATTTTTGATAAGATTCCTTACATGATTCCTTTGCAAACTTCCAGCGTCGATTCACCGCTTGCTGCGTTTTCGATTGTTACTGTTTTTTGGTATGGCTCTAAGCTATGGTTATCGTTTAGTTTCTTTTCTTTCACTATTATATGTTTTGAGGTTAGGATTCTTCTGCTATTCGGCTCTCATCTGCGTGCTTTGACAGCTCTGTAAAAGTCTCATTTTTTCGCGTCGTCGACATCTCCTACATATGTCGACTGTCGGCGGTTCATCAGTAGTGTGGTTTTTGTTAAAACTCAGAAAACAGAACCAATTGAAATCAAATTGACTAAAACACGGTCTGGGGAAGAGTAGTGCGGGCAAGTTCAGGGTTGAGGAGCTTGACTGAGGGGGTCTTCCTTTACTAAATACAACCTATTTAACAAAATAAATAATCCACACACAAAACATTTGACTAGATTTCGATTCATCTTGTTCTTCCCTTCTTTGCCCCAATAGGTTCCTTTTTCGTTTTTTTTGCTAGCAATTATTCAACAAAAAGAACATGTGGGTTATGGTTTGGTTGATAGGAATTGAGTTTTGTATTGTAGCAAATGAACTTGTCAAAAGTTTAAATACGGTTTGGTATAAGTTGTGTTTTTTTTTTCGAGGAGAATTTTGTTTCGAGCTTCCAACACTTAACAGAACATTTCGTCGCAATTTTCTTCTGAAATTTAAGTTGTCTCTTTTTCAGTGTATAAATAGTTCTTTTAGTATGTTAATAGTAGACTTTATAATTGATAAATATCACTAAGGTTTAATCGGCAATAAAGTAATATGTTATCAGAGCTTCACATCATCCAACTTGGTGTGTTTGTCGAGTTTCAAATTGAAATAATTTTTCTAATATGAAGGATTTATGGTTAGATGTAATATGTTTTCTTATTGTTCTTTACGTTAAAATATATTAGCTTTCTTTGAGATTACTCGTTTAGAGTTTAAGTAAAGGTGTGCCTTTTACTCTTCTTCTTAATAAATTTGGTTCCTTTTTGGGTTGTAGCGTGAAATGTATTGCTTCTGTATTGGTTCGCTTATTGGTTGATAAAAAAAGGAAATGTTTAAAATATGTTTATTGCAATGATAGTTGCATTACTTTTCCATGTATAATAGAATAATTTACAACTAAGTTTTTCCTTATGATGATTAGTGATAATAATAATAATAATAATTAATAATCGAAGGATTTTGTTTAAATGTTACGGTTCATATGTCTTAGTGTTGAGCTTTGTTGTTCTTCATTACTTAGTAAATAATAAGTTTTGACCGTACGAACTAATTTATAATAAATAGGTTAATTTATGATTTTAATATCAGTAATAATAATAATCTTTCGATAAGTAAATAATTGATTACTTAAGACCTACTATTTGCATAAGTACTAGATAATATCTATGTGTAAAAAAGAACTGCCTAGCTAATCTAGCTGCTGCCGCTCTCTGTGTCTGTCTATCTGTCATTGTTGTTGTGATGATAACATGTCGCAACAGTGTTCCCAGTTTGTTTCGTCCACCAGGGTGCACCACCGGCGCTTTTCTCAGATCTTGTCAACTCCGCCGCCTAGCAGTGCCAGTAGTGACAAGGTAGAGGACGATTTCGGTAAATATTATTGAAGTCTTGCCTCTTGTAGTGCGGAAGCGGCCGCAGCACCAGCTGCGTTCTGGTATGGCGACAGTCCGGGAAACCCACCAGCCGCAGCCGCGGCGGCTGCAGCTCCCTGGGGTAGTGTTGCGTACGTATACGGTGCTGCCATGTACTGAGCGGCCGCTGCAGCAGCCCCTGCAGGCGGAATGACATTAGGGTTAGGCTTACCATTGTTAGTAGATTGACCATTGAATAGCCTACCTGTAGCACCGGCAGCGGTGGCGTACGGGTACGCTTCAAACCCACTGTACTGGCCAGGGTAGGGCGCGGCGGCGGCAGCTGCAACAGCATTCTAAAACGAACAAAAAACAACGATTAGCAACCTTGGAGAGGATATTCCATCGCAGTGGAAACGTCAATGCGTACCTGATATTCGTAGAATTGACTAGTGGCGGCCGCGATCGCAGCGGCATGTGACAGCTGAGTGGCAGGAATTGGCATCAATCCAGAGGCGGCCGCGGCGGCTGCTCCTGTTGTTCCGGCCGTCGTTCCCAGATAGGGCGTTCCGTAAAAGTACGACTGCTGCACTCTGTTGAAAGTTAGGAAAAAGAAAACACTCATTAGTTCAGACAACACTCATCTCACCAGATGCGAAAACTACAATCAAAGAAGAGCACTAAACTCGCACATCCAAAACGGCAAACTTTGGATTAAGTTATGGAAATCAAAAAGAAGAAAAGAACGCCCAAACGAAAAGAAAAACAGTAAGAAACTAAAAACTCTAACTTTTCTGCTCGACGATCGGCTCGCAGCTCTAGCCGCCACTCTTCCGCGTGCGATCGAGCCCTGAGCCGGAGTACAGTGAGTGTTCATATTTATACTGATTGTATTTTAGGTGTGGGAAACTCTCTAACACTTTGATGTGACACGCCAAAAAGTAGTCTAGGTTGTTCTATTTCATCAGACCAAAAGTAAGTACACCGAAAAATAACACGACCCGCAGAGAAAATAAACGCAAGAAAAAGAGAAAACCGAAAAATAAAAGTAACTAAAAGGTACAAGAACTAAAAAGTCGATTAACAAAACAAACAACAGCAATAGCAACAAAGAAAATAAAAAAAAATATATGGGAAATCGGGAAAAACACAAGAGAGGTTGAACAACAAAATAAATGGTAAGATTACAAAACAATAACAAACACGCACACTCAACATCTGTTTTGTTTTTATCTTCGTTTGATTCATCCCAAACTAAAAACACGAATCTCTAGTACTGCCAGCCAGAGGAGATTTAGCGGATCATTATTCATGAGTCAAGAAGCTTCTTCAGGCTCTCGGGCGGAGTATACTCGCGTGAGTGGAGTGTGTGTTTACGTGTCGTGACGTTTGTTCCCGACTGCGCTCCGACTTCCAACTGTCAATCAATCGCGCGGGGCGCGGATGGTGCGTGTGCGGGTGTGACGCCGGGCGTCAACCGAGGCTGAAACGTTTGGGGGATTCGTGTCAATAAAGTGGGAACCGTAAGCGTAGAGGTTGTTGTTCGAGATAGAAAAAGTGGATTTTTTTAAATGCAATGGTAACGTTTTTGTGACATTAAAATCCCACCACAATTTGTGGTGAGTCAACATAACTAGAGTACCTTTGACTTTGAGTGCCGCCCTCCTTCCAGTCACTAAGATATTACTTGAACCCACGAACTCACGTGTTTGAAGCAATAGAATTAGCTACGCGTTTTGTTTTGAAATTTGTTACTTATTTGTTACTGATTTCCCCTAAGGATGCTATGAGTAGAGGCATGCGCCGGCGCACGCACATTTTATCGGTCAGAGGTAAAAACCTGGCAAGAAAATGAATCCGATATGGTTCGTGGAAGAAACCCACTTACGTCACCCTGGCTTAAGCGTTGAACCAGGTTTAAGGTGATACGGGACGCCGTGTTATTTTCCCTATCTTCCCTCTCTTTTTAACAATTTGCCTCGCAATTTTGAAGATGGTAATCTCTATTTCTATCGCACAGAAGAGGCTGAAAATCAATCAGCATATGCACTGCAAGTGAGCATACACAATGATAAGTTTTTGTTACATAATATGAAGTAGAATCTGAGATTACCATCTTAGTAGCAACAGAGCAATGGCAGATATTTCCCCGACCG
This sequence comes from Aedes albopictus, assembly GCF_035046485.1. Lineage (NCBI taxonomy): Eukaryota > Metazoa > Arthropoda > Insecta > Diptera > Culicidae > Aedes > Aedes albopictus. Next base: position 386,532,463 of record NC_085138.1, read on the forward strand.
TCCCGTTCGCCCTTAACTATATGCTAAGTCTGGCTTACCAGTGAGACCACGGTGAAGAAATTGAGCTTACAAGAAACACAGCATGCATTGATATTATTTGGATAGCAATATATTCTTATTCTTATTCAGAAAAAAAACTAATCATGGCGACGAATGCCTTACGAGGCGACAAAAGTTCGAGGATATTGCCACGAATGTCTAACATTCTCCTCAAGATTTAAACCGGAATCACGTCTCAATTCTACTGGTACCTTATAAAGAGTTCAATGAGTGAAGCGAGAGGAGGTCGTGCTGGAATCCAGCAGTCGTAAGTGGTGATTCACAAATTACGTCACGAAAAAAATGACTTTTTTCAACCTCTTCTCCTTCATATAACACACTTCTTGTAAGAGACCTCTTCATTATTTGTATGGGTCGTCACGTTCTGAAAACCCCCCTGTCCCATAAAAGCGTGACGTGGTTTTTGTGCACGGTCCCTACGCCCAAGATTTGATCGTTGAATTTTCAAAGCGTCTAGAGATGAATCCTTCCAATATTATGAATAGAGTTCGCCTAAAGTTTGCAGGAAGCATATCAAAAAGCTTGCCCGGAAATCTCTAGAAGAATCCTCCAAAAAGAATCTCCCTAGAAATCCGCTAACATTATGAATAAAAATGGCAATTATTTATTATCTTTAAGATATTTCCGAACATATATTCAGAAGATTTATGCACAGCCTGGGTGCAAAATAGTAAAATTGGCATCGTCGTCATTGTCGTCCATGTATCATCCGATGGAAAAGAAACAGATACCTTCGCTCAAATTTCTACTATCATATCCAAGATCCCTCCATAGGACGAGTTCATAATAATTGGAGACTTCAATGATATAACAGACGAATAACGATCCAAGCAACTATTACATAGCACATGTAATGAAAACGGACTCTTTATGCTACAGCTAGTGACCCAGTTTGATCTATCAATATGGAACACATTCGCGAGATCAAAGTTAGTTCTACAACCATGGTCTAACGGAACGTTGCTTTCTAGCGAGAAACACAAGAATAATTATAAGTATTGTATAAACCGCCGTATGAAAGAAGGAGATCCCAGTCCAAACTGTCAGAAGCTGAGGACGGTGTTAGCCGACGCAGCTAATGCTGCCCAAAGAGATTTTGAACAAGCGAAAAAAGTATAAATCGATAATGATTTTTCATAAGAGCCTAACTGACTTGATCGATTTCTCTTCGTCGACTCTCTCTTTCACTAATAACTTGATCAAAACAAACAAAATCATTATTCTTTTTGTTTCTATAGCAACATGTAGTCGCCTTCTTCGCATTTCAACCAAAAAATCTTGGGAAAACTCAATACACATTCTGTGATAATACAAAGAGAGGATCGATGAAGAGAACTCAAAAATGTCAGTTAGGCCCAAATGAAAAATCAGTGTCGAAATGTTTGGCGTTCGTGGAAGATGTTTTTCACCGACATTCACCAAGCAGAGCCTCATTTGAGAGTAAGAAAGCATATACATTTTTTAAGCAGCACAAAAGAATAGCGGCTCGCAAAGGTAGTGATATGATTATAAGCCAGCACAAATGGTTAGAAAACCTATCAGATTTGGTGGTGGAAAATCAACTTTGAAGTTGCTATCAGAGGATAATGTAGTTCCACAACACTCTCGGAGATAAAATGCATCGTTTACAATTTAAGAAATGGAACGTATCCTGGACTTGATGGCATCAACGCAAAGCTTCTGGGGCATGTTCCGCATGAATTAAAATAAGGCCCCAGAGGAAATTACTGAGACAATGTACACTCCCGATCAAAAGTTTGGGGTCACCCCCTCAAAAACATGTAATTTTGTTGACGAAGATATCACCAAATCACTTTTCCATGTTTTACGAAAGTGACCCCAAACCTTGCCCCAAACTTTTGACTGATACATCATATTGAGGGGTTACTCCAAACTTTTGGTCGATGATATGAAGAGTTAATTTACTTGATAACCTTTTTGATAGATTTTTTAGCGAAGTTCTGTAAAAATCAGTTGAAAGCTAATAGAAAATGGATTATATTACCGCTCTCATCTTAAAAATTGGTCGACCCAATTTCCAGCGACACTGTCGTAAGTTTATATTATTTTTTTAGAAAATTTGGCAACTTTAAGTTAAGTTTACATACATTTTTTTTTAAGTTTCTTTTAAATCAGGTTCAAAGTTTCTTTGACTTATTATCTTTTGAATGAAACCTAGGGTTTTGAAATCGGACGCAAATTGGCGAAGATATGAACCTAAAACAATGACATGTTTTTGGGGGGGGGGGGGGGGGGTGACCCCAAACTTTTAATCGGGAGTGTAGATACTGATTCCCAAGAAAGGCGCACCCAAGTATATCGTAGACAGCAGGAAAATCACCTTATGTAACATCGTGGACAAAATCATTGTGGCGACATACACGCTAAGCGAGTTAGATGAATCAATCGAAGCCCTACCGACGTACATACCAAGTAACTAACCTGGATAAAACAAAGAGGAGAAACGCCAAAATTGGAACAGTCGATTTTCTGTCATCCCCATAGTTCAGAGGTTCCCAAACATTTTGCTATAGCGGCGCCCTTTGACATTTCCAAAAATGGGCAATTTTGGGCAACTTCGTGAAACACTTCTCTAATATCATGTTTTCAGAAATCAATATTTGGAAAACTAACTATTTTTTTAAATTTATCTCGCAACGATAGTTTAAATATTTGAAAGATTTCAAAATTCAAGTTGATTTCATCATAGAAATTTTAAAAATAAGAAGAAAATTCAGATGAAAAGGTAAAACAAGCTGCTAAATTTCAGCAATTCAGCTTAAAATTCTAAAGCGTTTGCAATAATTAAGGAATTCTTATTAAATCGAAATGACTACACAGAACTTGACCAAAGCTTCAGCTTTTTGCGGAAATTGCAAAGCAACACTTTTATTTATTTTGGAAAATTTCGGCAAACTGGGACACATGAAGAGATTGTAAAGACCTGCCAGGTGGGCTTTGATTGAACTTATTTTCATAAATTTCAACTTAACCCTTTGGGCCTGGATTGGCCATATATAACCCCATTGATGAAACCGAGCATAACAAACTTATTCGAGTTCAGCGAGGTTGCGGCAGTACTGATAAAACGATCCGTTTCAAAAAGGTCAAAGCTAGCTCTTCATACTACCAGATCGGCAAACCTGCATGCCGCTAAGCTGTTCCGAAGACCTTGTAATTATATTGAAAAGAACGTAAATAATGTTCTTGAAATTAAAAACTTTGGACAAGTTATAGTAAAATCAAAAGCTAAGCTGAAGCTTAAGAATTCCAAAACAATTTCAAAAACTTGAAACTTTAAAATGTGGTTTCAATCGATATGTTTAAAAAGGATACCAGAAATCATATGGAATAATCGAAGAGTCAGGAAAGTTTAAAAACAATGTGAGCGACACTAGGTTTACTAATAAAAAAAATTAAGGCGTTCCACAATATAAATAAAGAGTTTGTTTTTGTTTTTTTTCGTCACAAAAGCCAGAATCCTGCGGCGCACCTGGAAAAGGTCTGCGGCGCACCAGGGCGCCGCGGCGCACAGTTTGGGAAGCACTGCCATAGTTCCAATCGAGCAGGAGACCTGTCAAAACGACAAGGATTCGCCACTTTGGTAGACTCGAGACGCTTTAATACCAAGAAACTTTTCTGAGCGGAGTTACGTTTTGCAAGGTGACGTCACGAATGAACGTTTAGTTTGTTCTCGTTAATTCTTTCTTTCTCTCTCTTACACGAATTTTGTAAGTTTCCGGTGATTTGTTTTGATTCCCATTCGTTGCCGTTCTTTTCCCTCTCAGGGAGAAAATTCGCGACCACGAAGTTGAAAGAGATTCCAACTCTTTGTCGCACTAATGAAAATAATCTAATGATTCTAAAGATTCTAATCAACTCACGGCAAAGCAACTCAAGCTAACTCTCGTTCGGGACCAGGGATGGGAAATGTCATAAAAATGTTATTTTATTATTTGTTAATTTCACTGCACCTTGTAAGAAATGATAATCGACGACATCATTAAGTCTCCATGATAAGTTATGGATTGGCGATACCTTAGAACAGAAATTTACAATGGAAATGGTGTAAATAGAACAATTTCATGACATTTTTTACATGTAATTCCGTGACATTTTCCATCCCTGTTTGAGACTGATTCGACTACATCCAACAGCAGCGATCGTCCCTTTGGCTTGAACCAACACGAAGCATCGCCTAGACGAATTTTTGTTCTACATTCTTACATTCATATTCATATGGCGTGCTTTGTTTGTGTTTGTTACGCCCAAGGATGCCAGATGATTTTTTGAAAAATCTGTATAACTATTTCCAAAAATCTGTATCCCATACAAAATTTTGGTGAAAAATCTGTATCTCATACAAAAATAAAATGGCCCCTCTTGCTCAAAAATCAGTATTTCATAATAAACGAAATCTCTGCGGATGCTCAAAAGTCTGTATAATACAGAAAAATCTGTATATATGGCATCCCTGGTTACGCCATACTACTTAACAAATCGACCTTCATCCTTGCCCTGTCAGCCAGATGACAGTCATCCAGCAGTGAGTAACATAGAAGTAATCACGTTCAGATGTATGCGTGCTTTTTTGTAGATGTAGTTGTAATAAAGCTGTCAGGAAAACATTTGCCCTCTCTCTTCATCATTATTTACCTGTTTGAACTTGCGTAAGATGGCAACATCAGAGAACGCCTACACGGAGAGACGAAACTACCCAAAAGTGAGTTCTTTCCACTCAACTTCGGGGTTGCGTACGTCAAGCCAATTTTGAGTTGATGGAATCGATGTTTTTTTTGGGTTGTTCCCGTTTGCTTCCATGTAAAAAAATACCTAATTTTAAGTTTTTTTTCACTCAACCGAGATTTTGATTAGGTTGTATTCACTCAAATTTGAGTACTATGTTAGAAACTCAGTGTTGGCTTGACGCACGGAGCTGCAAAAGTTGGGCTGTTTCTCTCTTCACTCTCTGACAACAATAGAAAGAGCGCATGAAAAGGGAGATGAAAAAGATCTCAAAATTGAGTTTAAAAGTACTTAATTTTGAGTTTTTTAGTTTCTCCGTGTATGGTATGCAAAACCAAAGGCGTGAAGCGTGTTATCGAGGCTCTTCTTCAGGTGCAGCACTTTGATTTGTGCCGACTTAACCTTTGTAGCCGGAGGGGTCATATATGTCCCATGGTATGACCCCACCACAAATAGAAACGGCTGCATAAATTCACAAATATATTAAAACAGAACACTGTCTTTGGCAAAGTTCTCTTTTAAGGAAAAATAGGAATGGTTATGTTTGAGATTTTATTGACAACCTAGAACATCCTAAACACCATAAAGCTTGGAGAAACGAAACAATTGACGTATCAGTTGTTCTCAAGAAGCTAAATTTGGTGCATAATTGATCGGAGATTTTCATACAAAATGGCCAAGTTTGAGATGCTGTTACTATGGTTTGCTTTGATGGATTGAGCTCAATTTTTGACACGGAACTACAAATATGCTGAATTTTGTGTATACAAAGTATAAACTGTTTTCGTTCACAGGTCTGGGCGTGGCAAGGCGTTAAAAAAATTGCAAAAGTGATCGGACAGCGGCACGCGTGTAAATCAAAGGGGGACCGCTGTCCGATCACTTTTGCAATATTTTCAACGCCTTGCCACGCCCAGACCTGTGAACGAAAACATTTTATACTTTGTATACACAAAATTCAGCATATTTGTAGTTCCGTGTCAAAAATTGAGCTCAATCCATCAAAACAAACCATAGTTACAGCATCACAAACTTGGCCATTTTGTATGAAAATCGGCGTTTGTCCGATCAATTGTGCACCACAGTGTATGTATGCATTCAACCTTCGTCAAGAATATCAAAAGGTGCTTCATATTCTGGGATGTTCTAGGTGTTCCAAACTGTCAGTGAATTCCTTACAATCTACAAGAATAAATTTAAGTGCTTTCGCCATGAATAATTGCATTGTGCGGTAAAGTGGGATCTTAAAGTCTGTAATGCCATTAAGTGACTGTATTGGAATATTCCAGGTCAGTCAAGCTACCTTGGAGTTCAGAGTTTCAGGTCTACACCCGTAACAGTAACCATATCGGTTATATTGAGTAACGTTGCATTATGCCCGTGTAGCTGCCGGCTTAGAATAGCACTACGGAACACCTGTTCCGGGGGTAAAAGTCCACTAAAAAGGTAACCCCAATCCGGTGACTCGTGCTGAGGGATGAATGGTTGAGGGGGTTTAAAATATGCTCGATCTTTAACGGAGCCCGTAGCGTGGGTATATCACCTTTTTGGGTTGCGTTGCGGTGAAAGATCTATCAAACCGAAATCTAGTGTCGTCCTATTTTTCAATTTAGGAATTCAGCAGAGACGAATGCCCCTTCTGGGTAAAGTATCTCTAAAAAAAAATAGGATATGTGTTCTGATAATTCAAGAAATTATAGTATTTAGTCCTTGCTACTGGTGTTTTGGTGACTTCTTCTTCTTCTTCTTCTTCATGGCTTTAAGTCCTCACTGGGGCTTGGCCTACCTCGCTGCAACTTAGTGTTCTTTGAGCACTTCCACAGTTATTAATTGAAGGGCTTTCTTTGTCTGCCATTGCATGAATTTGTATATTGTGAGGCAAGCACAATGATACACTATGCCCAAAGTGTCGAGAAAATTTTCCCGACCGGAACGGGAATCGAACCCGCCACTAGGCTAACTGGAGACCCCAGTTTTGGTGACTTGCAGTTTTTGAAAAAAATTAAGTTTACCAACTTTACTTTGCATATAGCTAAAAACTTCAACATCTGAGGCTAAACTCAATGCAAAGGAAATTAAATTATGTTAGGGATCCATGTATGTACTAACTTTTCGAAGACTGGAAAGTGGTAGTACGCAAGGAACATACTAGAATCCTTATTACTGAACACATGTTCCATTATTGGAATGGTATTGCTACTAATGTTAAAACCTGGGTTCTAAACATCTTACAGGGAAGAATTTAGCGGCGAACAAGGGATAAACTGATACGATTGATCAAGGCGACGATGGATCGAGTGATGTGCGTAGTTCGAGTATCAGGGACACTCTCGAGTCCCTTCGAATCTCGCAGCGGGTTACGGCAAGGTGATGGTCTTTCGTGCTTGCTGTTCAACATTGCGTTAGAGGGTGTAATTAGAAGAGCGGGGATAAACACGAGTGGAACGATTTTCACGAAATCCGTTCAGCTGTTTCAGCTCGTAAATTTGAGATGATGGCGGAATCGTACATCCGACTAAAGAATAAAGCCAGGCGAATCGGATTAGTCATTAATGTGTCGAAGACAAAGTACATGATGGCAAAGGAGAGCTCCAGAGAGGAATCACCGCGCCCGCCACCCCGAATTTATATCGACGGTGATGAAATCGAGGCGGTTGAAAAATTCGTGTACTTGGGCTCACTGGTGACCGCCGACAACGACACCAGCAGAGAAATTCAGAGGCGCATTGTGACAGGAAATTGTTCTTACTTTGGACTCCGCAGAACTCTACGATCGAATAAAGTTCGCCGTAACACGAAGTTAACCATCTACAAAACGCTGATTAGACCGGTCGTCCTCTATGGGCACGAAACATGGACCCTACGAGCAGAGGGCCAACGCGCCCTTGGAGTTTTCGAACGGAAGGCGTTGCGTACCATCTACGGCGGAGTGCAGATGGAAGACGGGACTTGGAGAAGGCGAATGAACCACGAGCTGCATCAGCTGCTGAGAGAATCAACCATCGTCCACACCGCGAAAAACGGAAGGCTACGGTTGGCGGGTCACGTCATCAGGATGTCGGATAGCAACCCGATTAAAATGGTTCTCGAGAGTCATCCGACCGGTACAAGACGTGGTGCGCAGCGAGCTAGGTGGGTCGATCAAGTGGAGGACGTATTGCGGGCCTTTCGCAAAGTGCGGAACTGGAGATGCACAGCCATGGTCTGAGTCCAACGGAGACGACTCCTACGTACAGCAGAGGACTCTCAGGTCTTAGTCTGACGGTAAGGTAAGTCGTTGACAAGCGTTGATGTGAATAAAAAAGGGAAGAAAAACTGCTGAGTATTTCATTTATCACTACGGCTTCCAAATATTGAACTTAGCTTAAACATAAAACAAAAACTATTTCGAATGATCATCATTTGAACGAGTTTAAAAATATTCTAAACAGGCATTATTAGAGGAAAATTTGCATCTCAGGTACAACATGTAGGTTTGAGTGCTAGGTTTTTTAATTGTTTTGGGCCACTCTATTACAGCGTTCCTATACCATCTCTTTCGCACACCACATAAACCCCTGTCGTAGCAAAATCGCACTTAAAAGCACCGCCTCCTTCTTGACGACTATCGTTCGATGATTTCAAGTGCGCCTACTACGACTGACTGGACCCGACCAAGTCACAGCCAACGCTGTTTCTGAACAACAGTCATTAACTTTTCCGTCGTCGCCGTCGTCGTGGTGGTGGTGACCAATCCAAGTAAGCCGCGCACCGAAAATAAAGCCAGAGCAGCAAATCGTCGAGATTTGAGCTGTGTAGTAACCCTCAGACCAGACAGAGCCCTTATTGTCGTTGAGTGAGTCTCTGCTGAGATTGCCACTCGCGACAACTACCTCTAGAGGAGGGAGAATGAATGCAAAAGCAGGGGAGTCAACCTTCGACCGCCTCCACGTTTAGTTGTCTCAGCCGCGCGCCGCAGCGCGAGCGAACACTCGAGAGAAGCATCAAACAACGAACGTCGTCGTCGTCGTCAAACCGCAAAACAACGACAGCAGTGGGGCCAATCTCTGGCGGTCTCGCCTCGCCTCGCCGTCCGTCCGTAGTTAATCCAGTTGTTGTCGTCAATTATCACCACCACCGCTCAGCAGTTACGACAAGCGTCGCCATTTTGTTCCCCCTCCTGTGCCTCCCACTTAGGGGAACGGCGGGGGACCTTCACTTGCGCTGGTTTTCCCCGGTGACGACCCTCTCCCTGAGTTACGGATGGTCTCCACCTTGGGATCCACCGAGTCAAGAAGTGCGAAAAATGTTTCTCTTGGTAAATTCAGTTTTCGTTTGTCGTCGTAAGTCGTACCGCAAGACAAGACAAGAGTGGTTGTTTGGCGCGCACCCACGTCATTCGTTGTCGCTGACGTCGCCGTGCGATGTAGAAAGACTAGGAGAACACACGACGGCGATGCAACATGTGATTTTTCTGTGTCTAACCTAGATCCAATCGTACCATGTGCTTGTGCACAGGATATTAGCCCCTCAAATTGCACTCCATACGAATTGATTCGAAATTATTCGCTTCTTTGGCACCTACATGCACGCAATTAATAATTATAACCCATGCGCTGGCAGACATAACGAATAACGATATTGCATTCAGGCATTCATGCCAGGCAGGAATCATACGTTATGCTACAGCCAACCGTCCTGTATCAACAGATGTGACATGTCGAAGCGTCGCGTCGTCGCCGCGGACTTGGACCAAGATGGCACGGAATCAAATCACCGTACCGCACCGGTCCATGAACCTACCCAAACTCGAATTGGACCGTTGCCAGGCGATTAATATTGATGAGCTTGACGTTTGTCACCTAAATTTCATGTCCGCGTGTAGAAAGCCCTCCTGCCGGCATTGATGAATCACATCATCAGTGAGTTGAGTGCTTTGGCACGGCCGGCATGACAGACCATGACGAATGTAGCGGTTGTTTGTGACAGATCTAAATAGTGCTGACTGTTAGTTGTTCCATATTAATCCTATTCAAAGCGGCGCAGTATCATAACGTCCGAGGCCATAAAGTCCCAGGACTTTATGGCGCATTTTTTCGGGGCATAACGTCCGAACTTGCAGATACGCCACGAAGTCCAAGGAAAGAAGGCACATAGGATATTATGACGCATCCAAACTTTTGGACGCTATTTCGCAAAAAAACGCGACTTAATGTCCGGGACTGTATGGCCTCGGACGTTGTGATCCGGCCCCATTCAAAGCATAATTATAGAAGTGTAAATTTTACTTTTTGCTAAACTCGTGGTCAAAAGTCCTGTCTAGTTTTCTGGACTTCGGCGACCCTTCTGTTTCCTGACGTAGTCTTGCATAATAGGGTGTCTACCCGTAAGACAAAACAAAATTCGCTGAGTTTTCCAGGTTTTTACAGGACGGAATTTTGAAACTTCTCACAAACTTCAAGTGTACCCAGAATTTGATACTGAATCCAGTGTTGGGAATACTCACTAGTGAAAAATTATACTCACTTGCTTCTATATCAATCCAGAAGCATGCTATCAAAAATTGATGTTTGAAGGGCTTTTAGATTGTTGTTTAATCTAAAAGTTTGCCGAATAAAGTAAAGGTCGCAAACGTATACCAAAGTTGTGAGCGAGCTGTGAGCACAAGATGAGCAGGGTTGTTACAACAGCGCGGATTTTGCGAATGTCGCGGATTTCGCGATTTTCGCGGATTTGGCGCGGATTTGCCACTAGAATTGGGCCCTCGCGCGGATTTGACGCGGAATTGGTTTTGCTATTCCGTCTTCAATTTTTTGCATAGATAGCATTCTCTCACCTTTATAAATGATCATTTGACATAACGTATAATATCTATGTATTAGATTTACAGGAATGAACTAAACTTTGAGCTCTACTCCGAATACTTGCGAGAAATTTCATAACAAAATCCAGGAAATCATCAAGGGTCTTCTTCAAAGTGCATCCCAAGAATTTATCTAAGGATTTCTTCTGATACTACACAGATAAAAATAATGATATTTGCACGTCATGTAAATTTCATTTTAGTCATGTAAACTTAATGTTATGGTGGTTTACATGATATATCATGTAAATTTGTGTTACATGTCATGTAAATACTCAGAGTCATGCTGAATTACATGACATATAATGTAAGTTTACCTGATGTTTTATGACTTTTACATGATATGTCATGTAAACTTCTGTGATATCCCACGCTCCTATCATGTGCATTATATGTCACAGAATTTTACACTCTTTCTTCGATCTGTGTATACTTAAGATCTTTGTGAATGAACTTTCATCTTTTTTTTTGATTAATGCTTTCACCTTAAAAAATCACAAATGAATTGTTTCGAAATGCTTGAAAATTTTCTATAAAAAAAAATCCTGTAGTAATATCGGAAGAAATTACTATAGAGAATTCTCGAACGAGTTTATCTGACAAAACTATGAGAATTTGAATTGAATTGTCATCTGAAGCATTTCTGAATTACTGGAATCTCTTATAAAATTAGATGAATCTCCACAAAATATTTCTCTGGAGAAATTCTGCAACAATTTCTCCAAGATGATCATGCGAGTACAACAACATATTTATCTCCCAAGTTGTGCACGCTTGCTGTAGTGCATAACAAGCGCGCTCGGCATTGGAGCAGAGGGGATAAATGCGCTGAGTTACGCATTATGGATATGGTACGATTGATCCTTTGAATACAAATAAAAACATTCAAATTTGTTTCTGAGATTGGAGTAATCCATCCATCAGAAGCCACTAAAAGAGTTCCAGCACGAATAGATTTAACAATGGAATTTTCACAGAGGTCCAACACATAGTTCTAGAAGAATTTCTAGTAGAAATCCTTAAATCATTTTAGGAAAATCTGTTGAGGCACCATGAAAGAAATTACATGTAAATCCGTGTGAGAATTATAGCGAAAAAATTGAAGAAAACCCCTGGCGAATCTTTAAAGAAATTCATGGACAAAAAACTAGAAACATTGTAAAAATTCTAAAAAAATAATTGAACCAGTGAGTAAATCTTTAAAAAATTGCAACATTTCTTTCAGGAACCTCCACAGAGTTGCTGTAGGGGTTTTTTAGTAGTATAACTGCGGAGGAAGGTATTTTCTGTTTTTCACAGGCATCTATCTCTTCCTCTTGGCATTTCTTCAGTATTTTCTAGAGGCGCTGTCCATAAACTACGTTAACTAATTTTTGGGCATTTCAGAGCCATCCTCGCCCCACCCACCGTTATAGACTTTGTCCATACAAAATTTTCGACATTAGTATAAAGCGTAGACTTTGACCAGGCCACTCCCTACTCCTTAGAGTCTACATAGTTCATGGATGGGTCTTAAAGTATTCTACTTTGAATACTTATCTAAAGTTTGTTTTTCTAGAATGTCTCACTGAGATTCTTCAGACATTACTTAAAAAATCGCAAAGTTAAGTTCTAAGAACTACCCCCACAATATCCTACTAGAATTCATGCTCATTATCTTAAGAATTGTTCGAAAAGGTTTGTATCAGGCATTGTATTTAAAAACTTCAGAAATTCTTCCCGTTTCATTCAGGTATTTTTAAGAGTTTTTAGGGATATCTTTATGAATAAATTTTAGTAGTTTTTTTTAATTCTCCAATGTTTTCTTTGCTAGCTATTTCTTTAATCATTCAATTTCAAGCACCCTTACTTCATGCACTATTGTAGAGAGTTCAAATTTAATTTTCAACACAGTTTCTTACCGGTTTTGGCAACACCCGTTTTTGTCTACTCCCGATTTTGGTAACACCCGTTTTTGGCAACATTTCCTTCCCGATTTTGGCAACAATTTTTTACCGAAAAATCGCTTGTATTCGTAAATGTATTTACATTTTAGCCTTACTCTTCTTCAAAAAATCAAAATTCATTAAATTTTCCGAAATCAACAATTTTACAAATCATGACGTAATTTATGAACATAGGGATCGTTTTTATAACTTGTGAATAGTCCATACTTAAAATATAAGCCAAATTGACGTATAAAAGATGAAAAAAATCCACACAAAAAAATTACCGATTTTGGCAACACCCCAATTTGGCAACATAAATTTCACCTCATGTTGCCAAAATCGGTAAGAAACTGTACATACGTAATATAGAAAAATGAAACTTACGCGGATTTGGCGCGAATTCATTTTCACAATCGCGCGGATTTGGCGCGGATTCAAATTTTGCTCGCGCGGATTTGGTGCGGATTTTTTTCCAGGCTTCTTGTAACAACCCTGGATGAGTATAAATTACACGAACTTTGGTATGCGTTTGCGACCTTTACTTTATTCGGCAAACTTTTAGATTAAACAACAATCTAAAAGCCCTTCAAACATCAATTTTTGATAGCATGCTTCTGGACTGAGATAGACGCAAGTGAGTATCACTCTTGCAAGTGAGTATTCCCAACACTGACTAAATCCCATTTGGAGTTTCTCTCGAAATTCTGTTTATGATCTTTCCTTGAATGCCATCGGGTATTCCTCGTTTCAATTCCTGATTTAAATCCCTCGGGGGAATTCTCGCGTTTAGCATCATACAGGCGTATCTACAATGATCGATTTCTCTTCATCGATTTTCTCTTCGGATTATTCCGGGAAATACGACCAACATTTGGATGATCTCTCGGTGTATATCGGTAAATGACGACTTGGACTAGCTTCCAAATAACAAAAACAATCTAAAATTATTTACCGGCCAACTTATTAATTAAAGAAAAAACCGATCATTGTAGATACGCCCGTATGATACTAAGTGCGAGAATTTTTCCAGAGAATTTCCTGATATGCTTCCATAGTTTATCACTAGAGTAATCCTGGAGCTCCTTTCAAAATTTACCCAATGGTCCTTCAGAAATGTTGCTTGGTAGTTTTCCTTCCGGGATAGCTTTCCAATAGTTTCTGTGCGAGATTCTTGCAGAAGTTCTTCTAGAGTTTTCTTCTATTTTACTTGGATTTCCCCGTGGGATCGCGCCCTTGGTTTCTCCCGATATTTCTTCCGGCAATTTCCTTAATATTGCCTACCAAGATTACTTTTAGAATTTTTTTCTAAGATGTCCTAGAATTTCTTAGGTATTCGTTCGAAGTTCCTATCGAGATTTCTCCAATAGATTTCAGTGGATTCGGAACTTTATCCGAAAATTTCTTGCCAGGAAATTAGGTAAGTTATCCCATAGATATTCTGGGAAAAACTCTGTGAAAAACTCCTGTAACAATTCTGGGAGAAACTATTGAAGAAATTCTCAAAAAAACATCTAGAATCTCTGGGCAATTTTTGATAGGTTTTCCGAAAATAGCTCTAGAAGTAATCCAGAGAAAATGGATGAAAAAATAACGGATCACTGCGAGAGACCGCTGGAAAAGCTCCTAAAGAAACCTCGGGAATAATTTCACGAAAAATATCAGCAAAAGCTCCTGCAGAAATCACAAAAGAAAACTCCGGAAAAATCTTAGAAGAAAGTCCAGGTTAAATTCAGAAAAAATCATGAGACTTTTTAGGACCAACACCGGCAGGAATATTTTGAGAGAAGTCCCAAGTGAAAGTTCGAGAGAATTCCCGGGCGAAACTTGAACAGAAATCCTGCCGAGAATCTTTAGAAAATATCCTGGCTGAAACTCCTGTTGAAATACAGGGGGAAACTCTAGAAGTCTAGAAGAAAGTTCAAGGAAACTATCTCGAAGAAATTACAGGAAGAATTTCAGCAGAAATCCTGGAAGGAACTGTAGATTCGTGAAAAAAAAATACTAAAAAAAACTTTTGGGAGAGCTCTAGTAGAAGTCACAGTAATAACTCATGTAGCTACTTAGGGTGAAATCCCGGGAAGATCTCCCGGTGAATTTACAAGACGAACACCGGAAGGAATCGCGGAAATTAATCAAAACGGATCCCGAAAATAGGATAAATTCCGCGACAACATCTGTGATATATCCTGAGAGAAACTTTGTGGAGATCACGGATTAATTCTGGTATAAATCCCACTAAAACGTCTTTGAGAAAGACTCAGGAGGAACTCCGTGAAAAATCCCACGAGGAACTGGCGGCGCCATTCCGGGACAACCTCTTCTGGAAGGAAATTTGAGGGTTGCTCGTGAAAAACTCCAGGAGATAGTTCAGAATTCAGGAATTCTAGAATATTCTCAAGGAAGAATTCCGGAAAGACTTTTTGGAAAAATGCTGGTAGGAATACCGGATTACGAATCCGGAAAAATCTCCGGGAGGAATACAAAAAGGGATACCAATAAAATGGCGTGGGAAAATTCTTGAAGGAGTTTTGTGAGAAATCCTGGGAGGCATTCCAAGAAATATTTCTAAATAAGTTCCAGAATAAACTCTGATGAAATTTCTAGCACAATCCTTATAGTGAATTTCTAGATGGACATATTAACACTACATTTCAATCATTCATACCAACAATGCAGTAAACTGTTGACTCTACTTCTGCGTAAATCTACAAGTAGTACAGTTCGCTACTTTTAATTCATACGAAATTTTCCTGAGTATTCAAAATATTTCATGAGAAGTTTTTCCAAATAGTAGACACCCTGCATACACTTTTTTTTTCAAAAATGTTTTTAATACTTTTAATGTTTTTAATAATCATTCGAAAATTCTGCTGCAAAAAGTACGATAGAAAAAATTTTCTCAACAGAATCCCTGCAGGAAAAATTACAATTGAATTGTTCCGTATTTTTTTATGAAGATTTTCTAGAAAGCGAAGCTGTCGAAACATACTTATGAAAAATGTTCACCCAAATGCTTGTGAAACTTGTACTGAATTACTAAAATTTCAAGAAATTTACAGACGAATGTTATGTTGAACAATTGTCAGGGAATATCTAAAGATGTTCCTGTATGGGTGTTTCTAGTGGCACACATGGAGATCAATTACTTAAGAAATTTTTCAAGAGATTCGTAGAAAAAAATTCTTATGAAATTTCTACAGGGAATACAGAATATTGCACAGGAATTCTTTAGGATTTTTTCAAAGATTCTTTCGTAAATAATCTCAGCGGATTCTTCAGAAAATTTTTCAACCATACCTGCAGAAATTTATACCGGTATTTCCAAAGGAAGTTCACTAGAGATTTGGACAGAAATTGATCTAGGGATTCCTTTGAAAATTTCCGCCATAATATGTACAGGATATTTTTAGAAATTAATCCTGAAAATCCTGCAGGATTTCCTCCACATATTCTTGCACTATTAGTCGCAGTGATTCAGGCAGGAATGCCTCCAGAGATTCCTATAGGTTGATAAAGAGATTCTTTGAGGATTTCATTCTAATACTCTCTCATGTATATCTTCAGAAACTTATCCGGCATTTCCTCTGAAGATAACTCTGAGAATTTCTCCACGGATTCTTTAACAAAATTTATTCAGAAATTTTTGCTAGGATATTCTAAAGAAATTCGTTTTGGAAATATCTCAAGAATTTCAATGGATATTTACAGACGCTCATCTAGGCGTTTCGCCAGGTATTTCCACTAGTTTTTTTTTTTTCAGAAATTCATCCACAGATTACTCCACGAATATTTTCAGAAAATCCTCCAAGAATTTTATCAAAATATTTCTTAAGGAATTTTCCTGAATATGCCTCAATAAACTATTCTAGGAATTTCACCAAGGGTTTCCCGAGAAGTTTCTTTTGTCATTTCTTCAGTAAGTTCTTCAAAAATTGCTCTTAGGATTCCTTTGAGAATTGGAAGTTTGGGATTTTTTCAAGTAATCCTCCAATGATTCGTATAAAATTACTTCCCAATATTTAAACATGACTTGTATTGAAGGCACATTCAGAAATTTATCTGTGGATTTAAAAAAAAATCAAGCTGAGATTATTTTCTGAAATTACTGAAATACAGAATTTTGAGGATTTCTTCAGAAATTTGAGAAACTATTTCTTCAACAGTTCTTCAATTAGGTTTTTCAGAGATCGTTTTACATTTTTTTTTAAAAATCCTACAAGGATTTCTTCGAAAATTCTCCCAAGGGTTTCAACAAGAAATCCTTCAGAATTTTCCTCAGCATTTATTATAATATATCCTACAAGGATTGTTTTAAAAATCGGTCGTGCGGTTCTATCAGGAATATATTCTGAAATTTCTTCAAAACTTCCTGCAAAACTTGCTTAGCTACTATTCCTCTTGAGATTTTTCAGAAGTTCTCCCCGAAAATTCACAAACATATCTTTAAAATTCTTTAAGGAAACCCTGCTGGAATTTCTAAACAAATTCCTGCAGGATTGTCTCAAGAAATCCCTTTAAAACTTCTTGCAGGATTGTCTCAAGAAATCCCTTTAAAACTCCTTGAGATACCTTTGGAAATTCTTAGAGGATTTTTTTTTTATATTTTCAAGTGGAGATTCTGGTCATTTCTGAAGTTGTCTCTGGAGCAATTCCTGGTTGAATGCCTAGGATAATACCTGAAAAAAAAAATACTCGGAGAAACTCCTTTAGATATCTTCTTAATTCTTTAAAAAAAACTTGGAAGACTTTTAGAGAAATTAGGAAAAAATCTACAGAAATCATTGACAAAGATACTGGCGAAATTCTTAAAGGAATCTCCCAATAAGTTTTTGAGAGATCCCTGGGAATTTTCTGGAGAAATTTTTGAAAGAACTCCTGGAGATACCTCTGAAGGAATTCTCAGAAAAAAAAAAATACATTTTCTGGAGGGATTTTGCACAAAACAATCCCTGCATTAGGGATTTTTCTTTTATTATCGTACAAATTGGTACGAAGGTTCTCAAAATTTAATGATTTTTTTTCACAGGTAGGGTTTCGAACGAAAACTAAATTGAAAAAAAAAAAATCAGGGTCACATAAATTGTTTTCCACAAAACTTTTCACAGTTAAGGAAAATCAGTTGTAAAAGTCGCAAAAACTATTTAAGAAGTCCGGAAATATTCTCAAAAAAATGTTATTGGAAGGAAATCACATAAACTATATTCTGTGAAATCTTCAAGATGTGGTTTTTCTCCGTTCCTAAGTTATGACCAATTTTGTGGAAATTGTCCAGATGTGCTATATGAGTCGTTTGAAAATGGCAAATTGCTAATGAATAGATTCTGTAGTTATTTTAGCAGAAATTGTTGGGGCAATGGAGCAATCTTCAGAAGAACCCCTTGAGAACCTTTTGGAGAAATTTCTATATTAATGCCTCTGAAAATCTCTGAATAAATGGGGAGCAATACCTGGAGGAACTTTTGGAGAAATTCAAGCAATGATTCTGAAAAATCCTGGAAAAAATGGAATTTCTCAAGCACAACTTCTGAAACTTCCGAAAAAATCTCCGAATCTTTGTTAAAAATTCCTGGAATTTCATCTTTTGAAGTAGAATAATTGTTTGGAGGAATTCCCAAAGGAACCCATGGAGAAACATCTAGAAGATTTTTGTTTAATTCAAGAAAAATCCCAATAAGAAATGCTTCAAAACTGTTTGGAAACAAATCATGAAGGAATACAAGCATGAACTTATGTAGCATTCCTCAAAGGAATTTCCGGAAGAATCCCAGGAAGAATTTCTGAAAACAAGATTTTTATTCTATTTAAAAAAGATTTTTTTTAAAACTCACAAAGAGAACTCCAGCAAGAATGCCTTTTTCGTGATCTTTATAGAATATTTTCGTGAAATATTTGAAAATGAATAGAAGGGGTTTTTGGTTTAGTTCGTAATCGGGCGCAATAGTTAAGTCATATCCCTAGGGAGCAGTGAAATTTGGAAGTTACCTGAGTAACCTGCTCTGATTGTACCATGACACCACTACTGGTGACGAATTGAACAAAGTGTGCTCAAAAATTTCATAAACGAAGAACTTTCAAATTTTCTTCAGGATTCGACTGTTGATGTTTATGTTTGAAGATACACTGGAACCTCTTTTCAGCACATGGTTGGGAATGTGCACAAATTAAAAAAGGCATAATTTGGTGAATTATGAGAAATTTGTGCATAAACTAAGTTTGTGCTTTAAAATGAGGTAATCGGTAATCTAGTTTGCGAGAACAGGCCTTACTTCTGGGCATTTGAGGTGGGGCTAAGCGGGTTTCCAGAAAGTTTCCACAGAGCCCAACATAAAGGGGGGTTTCAAGGGGCTTTAGGGGCGTTTCAAAGGGTTGTTCCAGGGATTTGAGGAGCCTTTTATAGGCATTCTGTCAGGTTTTATTGGCATTTTAATGGGATTACGGGGAATTCAGGGGCCTTTCATAGAATTAAGGAGGTTTCAGGAACGCTTCCAGGGACTTTAAAGACAATTCAAAGGGTTTCGAGAGCCTTTAAAAGCCGTTACAAGGGATTTGAGGGGCGTTTCAAGGCATTTCAGAGTCATTTCAGAGAGTTTCAGGAGTGTCATGGCCATTTTAACCTTAAAAGGGAAACCTGGGGTCCATTGGACCCCAGGCGCCTTTCAGAGCTCGTTTTTGATGGAACACACTCAGCGAGGTGACGAAACTGAGGCCATGAAGGTATCCCTTTTAGGGTTAAAGGCGTTTCTAGGTCTTAAGGACAGACTTGTTAGAATCCCAAAATGGCCGCCACAATGGCCGACTTTGGCACCTACTCACGATTTCGAGGGCACAAATCCCTTCGTAAACAAAACCAGCGCACATGAGCTTTTTATTTAAAGCTAATTACAAGTGAGCAAGAACAGAATAATAAAATGCATTGTTGTTTGAAGCTTGTTTCTTGAGATTTGTGCGTTTGAAGTTTTGATGCTATGTTGAATCGGGATTTCAAGACGTTTGTCCTTAAGGGCGTTTGATAGCTTTTCAGAGGCGTTTCAAGGGGTTTTCAGGTGCGTTAAAGGTTTCCAAAGAAGCTTCAAAGGCATTTCAAATTGATTATGATGATTTCAAGGGTGATTCAATGTGGTTACGGAGGTTTCAGAGGAGTTTCGAGGCATTTCAGGTAAGGGTCGTGTAAGGGGGTTTCAAGAACGCCTTTAAATCAAAGGTCATATAAGGGGCGTTTCAAAAGATATTGTTATGGGGTCTCTAAAACCCTCTGAAACTTCCTGCAAAGCCTCTAAAATCCCCCTGAAACCCCCTCGACGACCCCCCTTAAGAACAGACTTGTTAGAATCCGACTTTGGAACCTACTCACGATTTCGAGGACACAAATCTCTTCGTAAATAAAACTAGCGCACCAGATCTTCTTATTTTAAACTTATTACAAGTGAGCAAGAACAGAATAATAAAATGCACTGTTGTTTGAAGCTTGCTTCTTGAGATTTGTGCGTCTGAAGTTCTGATGCACTGTTCAAACGGGATTTCTAGACGTTTGTCCTTAACCCCCGGAAACGCCTTCGCAACGCCTCTGAAACCAGCCTAAAACGCTTTGAGACTTCCTGAAATGTCCCCGAAGCCCCTTTAAGATACACTTGGACCCCATGTATACGTGAGACCTTCCGCAACCCCCGAAAACGAATCTGTAACGTCTCCAAAACCCGCCGAAAATCATCTGAAACTCTCTGCAATGATTTCGACATTTGACTTGTTTTACCAATGTTTTACGATAAAATGTTTGTGTTCAGACACTGTACTATGTGTAAGTGCAGCTGTCAATTGTTATCAGTCACGTAAAGAGCAAGTTCAATCATGTAGATACCTGAATTCGAGTGGAATTTGGATGTTTCAGAATTTCAGAATTTTTACGACAAAATGTTAGTAAAAAAATTAAGAGTTTTGTGTCTGTTCTAAGGATATTTGGATCTGTGTATAATTCTTGAAAATATAATATTCGCCATAGTCGATCGATTCTTTCAATACGAAATCCGATATCAGTCTGCAGTACAGAGCACGTGTATACTCCATAAAAGCAAGCCAACACCCATTCAATGGGCATCGGAATGGTAATTATCGAGTTCATGTGTCGTTTCGTTGGTTGCTGTTGCCTCTACATGTAGATCACAACAGTAATCACGATGAATAATTGATAATAGGTATACCTTCCCCGTGGACACGTGAGCGGAGTTTTCGAACCAGGATTACTAATTATCCTTCCACGCTCGTGCTGGAATTTGCTCCAATGTGGATTTACGGTTTCTTCATGGTAAAAGTGAGACTTCGATTGAATAAAACTAAGTGAAATGTAGTGCAGATTAAGTGACTCGCATTTTCAACGGTAGTGTGTGAAAACGAGTAAGATTTTAGAGTTTCTTGCACTACACTTCCTAGCGGCAGCTGCTATGCCTACAAAACACCGGGGACAAATTCTAAAAATACTGAAATGAGTCTAAGTCAGTCTGCGCACGAGATCGTTTCAACTTCAGAACGTCCCCTGGGTATTTTTAGAAACGCTCGTCTTTTGCCTTCTCAGCGTGCTAGACGACGTCGACCAAGGCGACGACGAAGATGACGAAAACGACGTTGTTCACTCACAGCCTCACAGAAACTCCTTTTCCTGAATGTCTGAAAAAGTGTTCGAAAGCGGTTAACAGCTTCCTTAGGTGTATCTTAGCATGGTTCGTATTGCAGCATGAACCTTAGAGTGGTTGACATTTCGGGAGTTGCCCAATCGTTTCCCATTTCTTCACGTTCATACCTACATTGGGGACGTGGAGCTATGTGGAAAGCGTGGACGTCATTAGTGCAGAGTACAAGCTTCACGGCGGGAGCAGGGAAATTGTTGACCATTAGCGATAATTGAGGGGTTTTGGGGGGCAGGGCGAGTGAGGTAAAAAATTGTCATATTCTTTCGCAGCGAAAGGTGACCCGGCTTCGGCCGGGGCTTCCCCATCATTAGAATCGGTAATGAGTGTTATCACATTCTGACGACCGCGCGCGGGCACCGAATCCATCAAGGGACATATAAATAAAGTTATAAAATATGGATGTTGTTGGTGGGTTCTCGATTTGCGCGCGCGGTGCTACATGTGGTGACACTTTTCTGAGTGATGATGGAGTAATGGGGCACATTTGCTGACACCTTCAGTCGGTCGTCAATTTCCATTCTTCGGGACTTTGAACCGAGATAGCACCGCTGGGAATAGCCTCGGAGGTTTTGATTATATTAATTCGATATAAATCGTTTGATATGTGCTGCCAGGGGCAATCAACGTGAGTGATGCGATCAAGGATGAAGGACATTGTTGCTTCGAAGAGGGCAATTTTGACGGGCGATCGAAAGAATTCGATAAAGTTCATTTTAATGTTGGAATGGAAATTGACGCACTGATATGAAATGATTAGGTTTCAGAATCAATTAAATTCAAAAGTCGAAATATGAATTATGAATCGAACAATTATTAAAAAAAAGGAATTTCTATTGATATACTACATACAGCAGTGTTCATAAAAAATAGCAATAAAGGCCGTTTTTCATACAAAATGGTCAAATTTGACATACTGTAACTTTGTTGTCCTACGAGCGATTGAGCTGAAAATTTGACAGCGAACTACAAATTTGGTGAATATTGTTATAGCAAATTTTGAGAATTTTTGAAGCACGTGAGAAAAAGTTAAACACTATGTGAAATTGAACAAAATAATAACGGTGTTTGTTTTGGTGTTTTTTATTTAGCAAATATTAAAAGAAATTAACCGGCGGAAAGTGATCGAATAGCGAGCGGAAAGTGATCGAATTTCTTCTAGGTAAAGCTACCTTTCAAATTTGACCATTTGACAAAGTTGACCATTTTGTATAGAAAACGGCTTTCACTGCTATTTTTATGAACACAGCTGTATATCGAATAATATACAAACACCACCAAAACTAAAATCAGTAATTTATTAGTATGTAAATCTGTCAATTTTTCATCTGAGCTCACGGTCAACAACTTTTCCATTGCGTAATATTACACTGGTCAACTCGAACCTCCATACAGCAAATAATGACCATATTAGTTCTTGCGATTCAATCCCAGCGTGACGTCCGTCATCATCCTTCAACCCAATCCCCATGAAATATACCTTTCATTCTCAACGCTATGTTGCTATTGCCTGATGCGAAGAGATAAGATCAGCAATACGAGCTAATACGAGTTGTGTCCTTCAAAACCAAAACGGTTGCAGATGGCTCGAAAAGGCCAATAGCTCTTCAAACAGAAATCGAACTTTTACCCTGAGTTCGGTTCGGTAGGTACCGGTACCAGGCACCCACCCACCCAATCATTCCACTACACTCCATTGTGAACTAATCAAATCGAGTGAGTAGAGTGATGGAACGTCACTCATTGGGTTGGCTTTCGTGGAGCATGAAAAAGCTGAAGCTGAACAGTCAGCCAGTCAGTCTATTCCGCTTCGAGCCATCGCGTAATCAAATACAGTGCAACAACATCTAGTCTCTGTGTGCTTGTACCTATAGTATCGTATGAAACGAGCAAACCAGTAGTGCGGTAGCAATCAATGAACTTCATGGCGACACCGGGCGATGGGATTGGGTGCCGTGTATGGTTCACAGGGTTTTTGCGTTCAATAGAGTAGCAAGTGGCCGAACAAGATATTGCCAAAATGACTTCTTAAAATCATGTGACAGTGTCAGAAAGTACAGAATTGCAGAGTCATACTTTTGGGAAATGCACTGCCGATGAAAAAGTTGTTGAAGTTCGGTAAGTGGGATTTCTAGAAACAAGGACTCTTCCATCTGTGAACGGTTGATTCATATTCACTCATCTCCATCCCCATGTAAGCAACAACCATATCTACCTACGAGCAAATGTTTTCTGTAGCAGTTGGTAAAGTCCAACTCAAATTTTCTTAGAACGAATTGTGCTAACTTTTTGCATGTTCTTGCTGGCAAGCGAAACTTAAACTCTGCTTATTTATTTATTTTTTTTTTTATTATAGAGGTTTTAAACCTTCTGGTTCATTCGCCTCTGGTAAACTCTGCATATGGCACGTGCTCAAAGTATCATTTCTCCTCAGCGTTGTCAGATCTACGGAAATTTCCGTAGAACCACGGAATTGGGCCTTAGGATCCGTAGAATAAATCTACGAAAAACCTTGTTTTCTACGGAAACTCCTGGAGGTATTCCCAGAGGAACTCCTTGAGGAATTCCCGGAGGAACTTCTGGAGGAATTCCCGGAAGAACCTCTGGAGTAATTCCCGAAGGAATTTCTGGAAGAATTCCTGGAGAAACCCGTGGAGGAATTTCCGGAAGAATTCCTGGAGGAATTCCCGGAAGAATTCCTGGAGGAATTCCCGGAAGAATTCCTGGAGGAATTCCCGGAGGAACTTCTAGAGGAATTCTCGGAGAAAATTCTGGAGGGATTCCCGGAAGAACTTCTGGAGGAATTCCCGGAGCAACTCCCGGAGAAATTCTCGGAAGAACTCCTGGAGAAATTCCCGGAGAATCTCCTGGAGAAATACCCGGAGGAGCTCCTGAAAGAATTCCCGGAGGAACTCCTGGAGTAATTCCCCGAAGAAACTCATGGAATAATTCCAGGAGGAACTCCTGGAGTAATTCCCGGAGGAACTCCTGGAGAAATTCCCAGAGGAACTCCTGGAGGAATTCCCGAAGGAACTCCTGGAGAAATTCCCGGAGGAACTCCAGGAAGAATTCCCGGAGGAACTCCTGGAAGAATTCCCGGAGGAACTCCTGGAGGAATTCCCGGAGGAACTCCTGGAAGAATTCCCGGAGGAACTCCTGGAAGAATTCCCGGAGGAACTCCTGGAAGAATTCCCGGAGGAGCTGCTGGAAGAATTCCCGGAGGAACTTCTGGAGAAATTCCCAGAGGAACTCCTGGAGTAATTCGCAATTGGAAGCTACGGAGAATTAACGGATTTTCACTCTGAATCTACGGAACGAAAATTCTGAATTCACCCTCTCACTTTTCATCTACGGAATCACTCGTGAAAAATTCTGACATCATTGGTCTGTCTCAGATTTAGCCTTTTTATTTATCTGAGCAAATGCAACAAACGATCGATGCAATTTTCAAATCTCAATCAAGGCTGAAGCATTCAAACTTGTTATGATATTGCAGATATTGCTAAAATAAATTTTAAATCGAAACACTTTTTTTTCCCTATCCCTAGCTACGTCGATGTGCTCCAACCAACTACCATACTCCAGATTCCAGTGTTGGTGATGCTTGCTGGTCAGGTGTGTACACCTCTTCCAGTCAATAATGATAAATAACAAACAACAATAGCACGCATACCCAGCGCCGCGCTACATATAATTACTGGTTGTAGATGAAATACAACATGGTCGAATGGGAATCGGATAGTAGTAGGTAGTAGACTCGCGGGAAATGATCATTACGATTGGGAGTAGAACACACTGCGGTGTGCTCGTTCGTGAAACATTATATTCGGTTTGATCTTGGGTTTGATCCATTCTGTGAATTACTTCATGTCGCTGACAGGTACAGAAATATTCTAGACATTTTTGCTGTGTTTTAAGGTTTTTTGAATGCCTCCAAAAAGCTTGAAATGCAGTCTTCAATTCAACGCATTCTAGTCGTTATTAATTTATCATAGCCAAAGCAGATATCTGAAGTCCATTCTGTTTGAGAAGCATTTGAAAACCGCCATAGAACCAAAAAACTCTTATTTTTGTTTTTTTTTTATGGTAATTAAGACCATTTCGAGACAGTTTGGCTACAAAATGAAGCACGAGAGAGATATTATCTTCATTAATAAAGCAATATTATTCCCTTGAGAGTTAATTTGAGAAAACACGATGCAATCTCTTGATTTAAGTCATCTCCTTTTCTGTTGTATATTGTTTATATGTGGTAAAGGGGGGGGGGTTGTCTCCTATACAAATGGCAAAGGAATTTCTGCTGAACTTGAGGACTTGGAACATCAAAAACGCAGCAGGCAAGATGGAGTTTGCCGGGATAGCTGGATCTGCACTAAATTAGTGTCCAGCCAGCAACGAAAAGGTATGTGGATGCACACAAATGAGTGAGCTCGTTCCATGCTATTGTCATTGTTCAATGAATATTTTCAATTCAAAATTATAGAAAGTATCCATACATTAAACGAAATAAAAAAGAAATGGTTTCTGGAAAACCAATACACATTTTACACTTGGAAAAGATGGGGTTTTTGGCAAAGTTAATTGGAAGGGTATGAGCTTTCCACAGCTAGGCAGCGCTTGTTGGTAGGCACGTTTTATTCCTGATGCACATCAGAATCCTGATTACATAGAGGGATCTCAAGTAACATTTTGATGGCCAATTAATCTTGTATAGGTTTTTAGAACCATCATGTAACCTCTTTTTTTATTTTGGTTTATAAATGATGGTTCAAAGAACCTGTTCCAGTCTATTTGACTCCTACTTGGGATGATGTCTTCGGCAAAATGTTGTGTGCTGTAATTCTTTTTATAAATAACAAGACATTGATAAACGTCTTATGATTAATCATGGGCTTACATATTAAAGACACTATAGATCAAAGGGGGTTGAAACGCCTTCGAAACTTCTTGAAACGTCCTGCTTCGTGACCGTGCGGTAAGCGGCGTCTGTCATAGAGGCATTCCGTAAGCCGGAGAGATTATGCTAATGCTGAAGAAAGAGGCGGCCAAGAAGACATTAGCTCAAGAGGTATCGAAATCCGGGGTCAAATAGATCACTTTAAAAACACTTGGATAACGTGGATAACGTTAGTTGCAATTTAAATATTGTCAAAAGAATTTCTGCAAAACAAGTACCGAGTGAACATAAAACTACGTGTTTAATAAATTTAAACTTCAATAATTCCATAAATAAAGAAAAAATAAAATCCCACTTTGGGGCGAAATGGTACATCAGTAATAATAGAAAATTGCCTTCTACACTTATTTTCATACTTCTAAAGCCAAATAACGCGTCAAACCTCTTACGATTAATGAATTCGATTGTTGAAAAGCAAAATTAAATTTTGAAATTGTACCAAACGCCTGAACGTGGACAATTTCCTTTGAATTATGCGAGTTCCACCACAATAAATGACTACTTTATCGAAAAAATTAAACTTTTTAAAGTGATTCTTTTTCAGAATAGGACCAACCACTTTTGACCGGGGAGGCAACCGAGCACCGGGGCATACGGATTGCTCAAGCTGAGTAAGATAACTGTAACTTCCTGATTATGGTATACTGGTCATGCTTTGTAATTGGTAACTGAGATGGTACACACTTGGGTAACTATGCCTGAGCTGGTAGTGACGGAATTCTATCCTCTTAGTAAAGTCAGGTAACACTGACTTGAAACGGTGAATGGGTCAATGACGAATGGGGTCTGGGGAATGGGGTCTCCAGTTAGCCTAGTGGTTGAGGCTATGGATCGCCAATCCGGAGACGGCGGGTTCGATTCCCGTTCCAGTCGGGGAAATTTTCTCGACTCGCTGGGCAGTGTATCATTGTACTTGCCTCACAATATACAAAATTTATGCAATGGCAGGCAAAGAATGCTCTTCAATTGATAACTGTGGAAATGCTCAAAGAACACTAAGTTGAAGCGAGGCAGGCCAAGTCTCAGTGGAGACGTAGAGCCATAAAGAAGAAGAAGAAAAAGAAGGGTTAATGACGGCGCTGTCTTCCGTCCCATAAAACCATGGCGTGGCCTTAAAGTCCGTTTCTGACATGTGCCCAGCATAGGCAACTAACTGGGTGGAACTAGGTTCAGATGAACACTTCTGATTAACGCTGATCTGGCTCTGAGCTCAGTCCCCATAAGGGCCTGGCCAACCCTCGGGTGACCTCCCTGCTTGCATAGATAACCGCCAGGATTATTGGCGACTGCTTCATTAGCAGTGAGCGGCTCTAAGGAGGACCCTATAAAAATGACGACTACTAGTAAATCCATGAACAACAATGTGATTGAGAGTGTTGAGGCAAAGGGAACGGCTTTGAACCCGTTCGCGTAAGGAGGACTGGTGGGATCACCACTACGAGAGGCTGGTGTGCCAAACCGTGATCAGATGACAGCAGGTTCAACAGGAGGAGCACGAGAGGGCGCAGCACCGGCCGATGAAACGCAAATGACTGGCGCAGATCACACGCGGGTGCTGAACCGCTGCAGGAGCGTGCTACCAAAAATGTTAGTAGTTTCCGAACAACGAGCTGATCGGCTACACGAGCGGGCGGACTACCATCAGCAAGAACCTCCTGGTCGAAGATCGGAGTGCGGCTGATGGCGAGCAAGGAGCAGCGGTCCACCCAAACGGATAGCTCTTTATCTTTGCTGGCAACGCGACGATGTAGCACGAAACAATGCAGCTCGCCGGAGCCGTAGTGGAGAGGTCAAAACGCCCTACGGCTCGAGCTGCAAGGTCGAAACCTGCAGAGGAGACGCGACCGAAGAAGCGTCCTGTAGACGGGCGAAAAGCCCAGGAGGAAGAAAGGGACAGCCAGCGCGAGTAACTAAGCTGTCAAGTTAGTTGCGAAACGCGCAAGGAGCGGGGAAACCAAGGCCCAAGAGGCCAACCCTAAGGGGAACGGTGGCCAACCGGACCAAGGGAAAGAGAACCATTGGATTACGGTCAGAAAGAAGAAAATTGTGAGAAAAGCGAAGTCAAATGCGAACGGAGCCACACGCTGGTCTTCAATACCGAGGCAGTACGCCGAGGTGCTGAGAGCCGTGTTAGGCGAAAATCGTGTAAAAAGTATCCGGCGCACCAGGACTGGAGAGATGTTGGTAGTGCTGAAGAAGAAGGCGGTCTTCTACAAGGCACTAGTTCAAGAGGTATTCGGCAAAAAAGTGCAAAGAGCAACGGCGGAGGTGTAAAAACCTGGACGAGATCACCGACTGAGAGAAGCTCGCAGCCGCCTTCGAGCAGTAGTGCGAGATAGATGCACAAAGTGCATCGATTCGTCTGCGGAAAGGCCCGGCAGGCACGCATATCGCTACGAACAAGCTCCCCGTAGGGGAGGTGAACAAGGCGACTGCAGTCGGCAAAATCAAGGTAGACTGGTTAGTGCGCCTGCCCAGCATATACGAGCCGCCAATGGCGTGTTTCAAGTGCTTCGATCGAGCAAGGACACTAGTCGTGGGCGTATAAAGGCCCCGACAGGAGCAAGTTCTGCAGAAAATGCGGAGTAGAAGGCCACGTCGCCGCCAGGGAGTGCAACTCGGCACAAAAATGCCTGATTTGCACGGCAAATGAGGGCCACACTACGGGCGGCCTCAAATATCCAGGCACACTTGCAGGTCGAACAAACCGACGATAATGCAGGTTACACAGCTGAAACTGACCCACTGTGAAGCTGCGCAACAGTTGCTGGGGCAGTCAGTATCGGAGTCAAGTACAGACGTCGCACTACTATCGAACGCATACCGCATTCCTCCCGATAACGGGAGCTGGTTAGTGGACAGAGTAAAGCTAGCGGCGATCTGTACACCCGGTTGTTTTCTGGTTCAGGAAATAATTTCCACGTCGCACGAGGGCTTCGCAATAGCGAAGATCGATATGGTGTACTACTGCAGTTGTACTCCCAGTTGGTCGATAGACCAGTTCTCGTCTATGCTGAATATGCTATCAAGCACACTAATGAGATTGAGTCCCGGATTGAGTGGGGTAGCCACGTAACTAACACGAGAAGCTGGGTTCTACTCGAAGCTATGGCTAGACTGAACGTGGATGATGCGAACAAAAAAAAACCTATAGTAGGAACGGTGCAGAGTCCTTCATAGACGTGACCTTCTAGAGCCCGGGTCTAAACCGTAACTCGGACTGGAGGCTCGACGATGGATACACGCACAGTAACCATCTGGCGATTCGATACAGGGAGGAACACGGAGGAAGACGGCCACATCCGAAGGCCATCGACCGCCATCGGGGATGGCTGATCTCGCGCTTCGATAAGCCGGCATTTGTGGAGCGATTGCTCATGGAGGGTAACACCGACGATCTATCCAGCGGTGATCTAGTCGTAACCCTAAGTCGTGCATTCGACGCCGCAATGCCAGAGTGATCCCTATCAAAAAATGGCCGCAAACCGGTATACTGAAGATTGAAGTGAAGTGAGGCCTACAGGGTGGCTAAACTTATGGCACTGAACAAAGAGATTAGGCCGCCCAAGCGAACGTGCTACGATAATCTCTGTCAACACGACCCCTTGGGGTGATGCCACAGAGTAGTCATGGCCAAAACGAAAGGTGCGTCAGCACCCCCCTGAGCGTTCCCCCGAGATGCTGCAAAAGATCATGGAAACGTTGTTCCCGCGCCGCGACACAAAACCATGAGCCCCCGTACCCTACGGCCAAACCAGCCATAGCGGGGTTGCCCCAGTGACGAATGACGAACTTATCGCAATAGCGAAGTCGCTTAAGTTGATCAAGGCTTCGAGTCCGGATGGTATTCCGAAAGTAGCCATAAAGACGGACATCTAAGCTAGCCCGGACATGTTCAGAATGGCTATGCAGATGTGCTTGGACAGAGGCGAATTTCCGGAGAAGTGGAGACAAAGACTGCCTAAAAGCCACCTGGTGACCCGTCGCCATATAGACCTATCTGTCTACTGGACACCGCCGGAAAATTGTTGGAGAGGGTCATTCTGTCAAGACTGACGGTCTATACCGAGAAATCCGATGACTTTTGGCGCTCGGATAATTAGTTTGGCATCCGGAAGTGTCGATCTACGGTCGTTTTGTACGTTTGTAACCAAAACGGCCGAGAAGGCGTTAAAAAAGCGAAGGCAAATCCGCTACTGCGCGGTCGTCACACTGGACGTGAAGAACGCGTTCAACAGCGTCAGCTGGGCCGCCATCGAGTGAGCCATACACCACCTTGGAGTTCCGGATCGTCAATGCTGGATACTGAGAAGCTACTTTCAGAATAGGGTGCTAATCTATGACACCGAGGAAGGAGAAAGGAGCTACAACATCACCGCGGGAGTACCTCAGGGGTCCATCCTGGGAGCGGTACTATGGAACACGGTGTATGAATGCGTATCGAGGCCAATACTTCCACCGGTAGTGGTGGCAGAGGATGAAGAGTGCTTCGAGCGACGCGGCACAACAGGCGCGAGATGGATCGTCAGAACATCGTCTATGTGTAAGTAGCAAAGGGAATGGGATTCCTCCAGCAAGGGTAGATGGACGAGCAGGCCCCATGGCGAGGTGAACTTTCACTTGACACAATTTCTATCGAGCCATGGGTGCTTTAGGTGGTATTTACACAGATTCGGACATGCAGTCTCCCCCGTATGTCCGGAGTGCGCGAATTGCGACGAGACCGCGGAGCATGTGCACTTTGAATGCTTCGTGGAGCAAAGGTCGAGTATACAAGAGATATGCGGTAGAGATATCACTTCGGACAACATTGTTAAAGGAAGTGTACGAGGGCGGATAAGTTGTAAGGCAATCTATACTCATGCTCATGATGAAGAATGTCAAGAAAATGTCCTGATCAACCAGGAATAGAACCTACCCTCGGTACGGTATGCTGAGTTAGTGAGAAGCACCGATTTCAGCAACCATCTCCTATACATAATTCACTCTACCAAAAAAGGAACTATACATCAAATTTATTCCAATAAAAAAAAACAAAGAGGGTTTAAATGTAAACGGTACCAACAAGTTTTTCAGTCACCACATCATCGATGTCCGTTAACACGACCAGCAGCCCTCCAGCAACAACAAATCGCATGACCTCCGCTGATTGATAACCGTTACCATACCTATGGGCAAAGGCCACCAACACACGACGCTGGTGGCGTTGCATCGACAGTGAGCGGACGGCGGCGTGCCGCCATGTGTTCGTATGAGGCACGCGGCGGACCTGTTACTCGACTTTCGGACGGTTTCACCAGTCGAATTAGAATTGCAAAAATGGACGTAGGTATAACTGTTTTGATTGAATCAACAAACAGAAGCTACAGGCAACTCCACCGCACCACCACCGTACCGGTATTAAGCCGAGCTTCTGATAAAATTCGGTAAACGGGGTGGAACCGTATCCGTCCACCGTTCAACAGTAACCGCGTAATCACTCATACGGACCCGCCATGATGATACCTCATCAAAATGCTCAGCAGTAGTGGGCGTTGCGGTTCGGTGACAACGCAGAATAAAAGAGCTCGTATCAAGTGGCCGCCACTCGATTGCACTCATTTGTTCGCTGAAGAAAAGCGATGATCCGCGCACTTTCGCCGAAAGAGACATCCCCGTGTGTCTACCTAATGAAAGGATGTGCTCTTTTCTGTCAAGTCAGCCTTTTTCCCCTTTTCAGCTCAAAACATCCTACTCGAAAGTGCTTTCGAAGTTGGGATTTGAATGGGACAGCAGCCGACGACGACGTGTCCTCCTATTCATTCCGGAAGCGCCACTAGCTGACTGTTCAGTTTAAAATCGTGTCAGGTCTTTTCTTCGCGGGGATATCAAGTGGCTCTAGAAGATGTTTGTCAGGGGGCTTTGCTGTTCGCCTATTCGTGGGTTTGACTTCGCCACCTAGTATCACATGTTCTATTAACAGACAAAAGGTTCACAAGACTATGTGAATAGGAGGCTGCAAAAGTAATTTAATCTATGCTGCAAATTCTAGGTGGACGCAGATGGATCTGGGAAGTGTGGGAAGTATAGCTTGACAATTGAAAAAATGATCAGCGCCGTGAATTAATTTAAAACAATATCTCTGCTCACATTTTGATGATCAATTAGTCTTATTAAGGTTTTGAGAAACGTCATAAGACCTAATATCTTTATTCTGGTCCATTTAACTAAAAAAGTGTTGCTTGGGTGATGTCATGATATCGTAGCAGTTTTCCAAATAAAACATTCTTTTTTATTCCGAAGTTTGATGTATTCTAGGGAGATAAGAAAAAGGCTGCCATTCTTTTCAGTAGAGATGACCCTCTTGATCAAGAGCTGCAGCTCGGCTCTTGTGGTATGGTGGCGCAGAATTTCAAGAGGTGAACTTCATCGAGAACCGATCGGCCTCTTGAGTCATCGATGAAAAGTCACGTTTCGGATAAAATGATGAGCTGTCGATGGTTATTTCACGCCTCTTGTTATTAAGAATTAAGAAACAGCACCTTTTTGATTCGCTTGATTGACAGTTGGAGTTTAGTATGAACTAACGCGAGTTGTTGGTGTTAATTGAACATCTAAACGAAACTAAACATCGAAAACGACATAAATCAAGATCTTGCTTATTAAACAAAACAAATCAATTAAATTGTTAAAACATCTTTGTCAACATGTGACGTAACATAAAATCCAGAAGTTGTACCGTTTTGCTTCAAAACTCACTCCAAACTCACACACACAGAGAGAAAATACACACACACTCTATGGATATGTCAAAGTACCAAAGATCTGGTCGGACGCTAGAAGCAGTTATACACTTTTGTTCAACTCTTAGTAGTGGTTTGTTCACGGCTAAAATAAGGTTTCTCAAAAAACAAAACGCTCGCTCTAGGGAAAACAAAAATACACCTAAACTGTCTCTATGTAAATCGTAAGTTAGTGGTTCAAAAAAAAAAAATATCAAAAAAAGGAAAACTTGGACAACGAAATGCGCAAACGACATTCCGGCAAAAGCCCGGTATGTTCCCTCTCACATTGTTCAGTTTTGTTTCTCATCAGTTTTTTTTTGTGTTCAACGTTCAAAGTGGCTGTCATCTTCCATATCGTCTGCTTACGATGATGCGTTTGACGAGACGAACTACTGCTTTTGCCATGGTCGTCGTCTCTACCCGATACGACACCACAGAGCAACACTTACACCTAAAACCCCGAGCGAATAGTATGGCATAGTTCAACCGGGTGTTGTTGACGTTCGATGAATTTAAAGGAGAAAATATAAGAAACAAACAACTATTAGCTAAAAATAGGCAACTGTTTCGGATGGCGATGGTTGGCGCTGTTCTATCACGTCGTCGTTGGTTTTGGTCGGTTGGCATACATTTAATGGATACGTAATGTAAATAACTTTCGTCTGCGACGACAGTATGAAGAATTAACTATAAATCACTATGTGAACATGGCGACGGATTGAGTAATGTAATCTCGGATAAAATTTATTGTGGACAACTGAAAATTTGAGGTTTTATGGTTGATTACGAATTCCTCTTTCTTGCCTAAACATTGTTTTCTAATCTATTCTAAATGTAGTCTCACACGACTGTTTTCTAACCCATCTACAGGACTATATCTAATGTAAAAAAATGACTCGCAAATGAATAGAAAGAGTGAATTTTGAGAGCAACAGAATCAATAAAACCAACAAACTAGTAAGGAAGTGAAGGGGAAATGATCACCATTTTCATAGGATTTCGACGTAACTTTGTTGGTGGTGGCATATGGAATCATTGTTTCGTCGACCTCGCCTGCCTAGTGCTGAAGTGAAATCTAATTAATGTACAATCATTTCCCAAAAAATATATATATATGGAAGAAGTTTCATCCAAAAACACTTTCATCACTCGGATGAAATGATAATTGATAGGCGGGTGTTGCAGCAGTAACCCCTCATCTCCATTTTCATCTCGCCTCTGCTTGTGCGTTTCACTTTCGGTACCCAATTACGTAAAACTGCATTCGGTGTGCAATCACACTATGTAAATATATTCGAAAAGCAGAAAATGGAGTCAATGATCGCGCAAAGATGGTTTGTTTTGAAACCATTAATGAAACCTATCATGAAGCCCCCGAAAAATAGCATTAATATTGTAGCTGAGCACTACCGACGCCTGCATCACTCTAATGGGTTTTGTCGAAAGAACTGCACGTCAATAGTTTTCTTCGTCGTTTCCAATCTATATATATAAAAATGAGTTTGAAGTCCCTTTGAGGCAACAAAACTCGCGAACGGCTGAACCGATCAGCATGACTCTTGCATGGTTTGATTCGTATTCATGATGGCTGTGTTTATATAGTGGTTTCGCAGCGCGGTGTCACGAACACTAATGCAAATCTACTGGTTGAAAATATGCCCATTTGATTTTGCTGGGAACAGCTGATCTTTGTTTACTATTTTCAACCAGTAACTCAGATGGTGTTCGTGTAATGCAGCGTGTACGTACACGCAACACCACTAAAAGCAGAAACCACTATGTAAAAAAAACTTACGAAAATCAACTTGAAAGGAGAGCAATAATTGCTATTGTGAAATTACTGAAATTCATATGAGCGGAGAAGAAAACGAAATAACACCAATCTAGAGTGCGGTGCCAAAATAAGCACACAACGGTTGTCAAACAATCACAACCAAAATGGCAGTACAACGTCTGCCGGGACAGCTAGTTCTAAATATATCAGTTATTAAGCTTAAGCTTTATGCCAAAAGTAACCGTGTGTCTAACGTGTGGTCAGTAAGATAATACTAAATATCTAGGTAAGCAGAGTGAAGCTAGAGTGAAATGGTTACAAATTGCAATCCGACACTATCACAATTTTATATTAAGCTCACAAATTGTACCTTTGACCAAATTTCTGGAAGACTGTCTTGTTAAGAAACTCTTAGGTCTCTGAGGAGTTTCAAAATGAAGTCTTTGAACATTCCCACGAGGAAATCCAGGAGGATTCCTTGAATGAGCTGTGTGAAGAATTAGCTCGAGAGCCGTAGTTAAAATTCACGAATTACAAGAAAAAAAATAGAAAAACCAGGAAGAACTCCCAGAGAATTCCCAAAAGAATTTTCAGAAGGAATCCTACAAGTAACTCCTGGAGGATTTTTCCATAAAGAACTCAGGAGGACTTTCGGAAGGCAACTCTGTAGGAGTTTTAGAAGTAATGTCTATAGATTTATCTAAAGGAACTTCTAAAAGATATTCAGAAAGAACTCCTGTAAACCCAGAACAAATTTCTTAATGATTTCCAAAAGGAATTATTGAATACAACTTTAGAGAAAAACACCGGCTTCGGTAATATTTAACCGAAATCTCAACCGTTATGTTCTGTTTACCTGAAAAATTCGGTAAAACTGGCAACTTTTACCGAGCTTCGTTAGAGTTTGACAGATAAACGATAACATTTTACCGAAATTTTGTTTTTTTTTTACAGAACTCTTGGACAAATTCCGGTAGGAAATCTTGGAGAAATTCGAAAGACGATTCTTGAGGGAATGGAGAAGCAGTTTCTAGTGGAATCCAAGAATTATGTCAAGGACTATAATTCCAATTTGGAACCCCGGAAGAAATTTCTGGAGGGATTCCCAGAAGAATCCAAGAAGAATTTCCCCGAAGAATACCAAAATAATTCTTTGGGTGAACCCTGAAGGAACTAATGATTGAACAACTTCTGGAGGAACTATTAAAGATTAGGTACATAGAAAAATCTAGTCCAAAATCTAGAATCTAGGGTCTTCAGTTAGCCTAGTGAATATCGCTTTGGATCTGTAATGCTGGAGATGGCGCGTTTAACTCCCGTCCGCTTGGGATGTTTCCTCGACTTTCTTAACATATGCTTAAAAAAAGTATTTTTACGCCAATTTGCCATTCAGTTGTGCTACAATCCTCTTTTTTAGTCTGATTAAAAAAGGACATATTTCTGATGATCATGTTGGCAGCTAGCCTGTTAAAAAGTCCCTTTGCTTTCCTTGAATCATAATTCGGCCCAACTGCATTCAGCCAAACGACCCATTAGGCCAGATGGCATTCGGCAAAATGACGTTCACGACATTCGGCCAAACGGCATACGGTCAAATAGCCAAATGGCCAGGGATTCATATTGTAGTTATGGCAGTATATGGGAAACGGTTTAGGGACGAAACGTCCAATGCCAAAAGGTCAAATGCCAAAAGGTCGAATGCTTAAACGTAGAAAGGGACAAAACGTCGAAAACGAGTAATCTATGGAAATAGTGAGTTCTTTATCCTTTTTCTTTGAAAAATCATTCTATGACTTTGTGACAGTTGCTACAAGGTTCAAATAGTTTTTTTTTAAATTTGTTGAACTTTTGTGGCTTTCTCAGTCTAAGAGCAATTGACTGCTCATCCCTTGTAAAAGGTCCAATACACGGGATCGAAACGTCGGGCTATGACAAACTAGCCGTTTCAATTGTTCTTTACTTATAAGAAGTTGCAAGGAAAAATGTGTTTGATAATCCTATGTCTATATCTGAGGTTTAGTAGTTTTATTTACTATTTTTATTTCCATTAATTCTGATTGCTTGCAAGTTTCGGAGAAATACATTGCAAAACACCTACACTTGGGTTTAGCAGATTCACGAGAAAAGTTGTTGGTCGAAATATAAGATGAGTAATTCCTAACAGAGTT
The DNA here is from genome assembly GCF_035046485.1 of Aedes albopictus. Lineage (NCBI taxonomy): Eukaryota > Metazoa > Arthropoda > Insecta > Diptera > Culicidae > Aedes > Aedes albopictus. The sequence continues at coordinate 386,569,380 of NC_085138.1, forward strand.
ACGAACTAACTTTCCGCATTGTTGGAAGAAATTTTGAAGGACTTCCAGGAAGCACTGTTACATAAATCTCTGAGGGATTTTCGACTGTATTCATGAATTTATCTAAAGTTGTCGTCCATGAAATCATTTCTGATCTGAGTAGGTGCAAAATTGTGGTCGAAATTTAGAAAAATTTCCAGATGTCAGAAGATTTTTAAAAGAATTCTGATTGAATATCTGTTTAGTACAATATCATGATCTCGTACCGACTTTTCGAACTCTCTAAGCAGAATACCCTCTTCGAATGAGTGTAATCAGTTTTGTACCTTTTAATTCTGCTCTATTTTGCTTATCCTTTGACAGGTACGCGTATTTCGACTACCACTTGTAATCTTCCTCAGTGTCAGTTATGCACAATATCGTGTGTAACTCATAACAGACAATTGTAGTAGTTTATGTTCAAATTCTGACGACACCCTTAGTGAAACTCTTGAGATGATTTCTGATTGATTGCACAAATTCGAAAGAAATATCTGTTAGAATTTGTAGTAGAAATCCTAGAGAAGAATCTTTTGAACAAAAAATTTGAAAGAATTTCAAGTGCAATTTAAAAAAAGCACGCTTTCAGATTGAAATTTCTTCTAAAGCGAATGGATTATGGCAAAAAATTATTAACGAATTTTACAAGAAAATATCCACTTCACGTAATTTCATGCATACATGAGCTTCAAGGAAATCACGTGAAGTGGATATTTTTAGAATAACCTTTTGAGATATTTATTGACTATTAATATATTCACGATTGTTGCTGAAATACCTGAACTTTTCACATGAATTCCGCAAGCAAACTTGTCAAAGAACACATAGTTTTATCAGGTTTCCATCCTTATTATTAAATTCTATAGACGCTTTATTTTCTTGTGATTTCGTCAATTTTTTTCAGAAGCTATCAAATTTCTTCTTTAATTCAATCAGCATCTGTTCTGGCCATGTGGTCAGACATTTCTGAAGGAGTTCCACAATCAACATTCTTCACATTCTCTTCTACTTTCTAGACTAGCATTGGGCAAATCTGGCTGTGAAATCGATTTTTGTGAATCGATTTGAATCGGATCAGCAGAATCGATTCACCGATTTAATCGAATAATTTGAATCGATGTGTTCACATCGATTCGATATTTATTATAAAATATTACAAAACTTTGAAATGATTCGTTTACTGTATGTAGCTCAAGTTCATGATATGTTTTATTTGTCTTAATAAATTTAATATCAAAATTTAAGATTGCACATCGAACATTTCGCGACTCTGATTCGAAAATGTAAATGCATTCTGAAAAAAAAGAAATTTAATATTTTTGAATCGAAAGAAAAATCCTGAGATCCTGAGATTCCCCAGAACTCTGAGAAGTATTCCAATATAGCACTAAGATAAATTCCCGCAGATGGCTGATAGAAACTCCCCCAGGATCTTTAAAGAGACTCCTCAGTGAGGAGTCCTCACGGTGTCAAAATTTCGATTATTAGCGAACATTCATGTAACATTTTCTTCGAAAATGATCAGTATTTGGGCTATATATTCATAATCGGAAAACTAGAAAATATTTCATCGGCGAAAATTTTTCCATACATTTTGTATGGGACGTTTTTTGGGCTAAAATAGTAATTATTGATTTTTAGTATGGAAAATATCCAAAAACTCAGCTAACTAAAATTTTCCCCGATAGAATATTTCCAAATTTTGCATTTATTCTAACATTCTATGAAGAAAAACCCGAGGTACTTGAAAGTTCGATAATAATCAAAATTTGGACACCGTGTTCCTCCAGAATTCTGAAAGGAGTTCCTCTAGAATTATGACAGAGATTTCTTCAGAAAGCTGAAAATTATTACAACAGAATCCTGAGCGACATTATCTAGAAAAGAACGCAAGACTCTTCCGGTATCTTGGTAGGAGTTCTCTTGTACTAAGCACTGAAATCTTTTAAGGGTTTTCCTAGAATCCTAAGAGAGATATCTCCATATCTATGAAAAGGATTATCTCAGAGCCCCGATATGATTTCTTCCAGAATCATGTGTCTAAAATTCTAAGAGAAGCTTTCCCTTTGAATTCTCCTAAAATGTTCCAGAATCCTAAGAGAGATTATCCCAGAATCCTGAGAGGAATTCCAAGAGCGTTTCTTTCACATTCTTGAAATAAATTCCTCCAGAATACTGAGAGAGATTCTCACAAAAAAAAAAGATTTTCGAAATTCTAAGATGAATTCCCCAAGAAACTTAAAAGAAATGACCCAGAATCCTGAATAAAGTAGCGTAGAACCCTAAGAAGGATTGCTTCAGAACCCTGAGAAAGGTTCCCACAAAATACTGGGCGGGATTGCCAAAGACACCTGTGATATACTCTTACAGAATTCTGAGAGATAGGATTCCCCAGGAATCCTGAGAAGAATTCCTCCACAATCCTTCTAAATATTCTCTCAGAATTTCTTTAATATCCTGAATGGATTCCTTTAGAATACTGAGAATAATTCTGCCAGAATCCCGAAAGGTATTCCTCAGAATTTAACGAGTGATTCTCCCAGAGTTCTGAGAGGCATCATAAGAGGGGCTCTTCCAGATTCTTGAGAGAAATGCAGTTAGAAACCTAAGAGGGGTTTTCTCGAAAATCTGATAAAGATTCTCCCTGGAAGGGAGCCAGAAAGCCGATTTTTCAGATGATCTTGGGAAGTGTACCCGCAGAATATATAGTGATATTCCCCCAGAATCTTAAAAGGATCTTACGCATAATCCTGAGAAGGATGCCTCTTGAATCTTGTATGGGATTCCAGAATCTTGAGAGGATTTTCGCCACAATTCTGAGAATACTGCGTATGATTCTCCAGGAAGTCTGAGAGGACTTCCTGAGAATGCTGAGAAAGATTTCATCAGTGGGATCCTAAGTGAGGGTCTCCCAGAATCCTTAGAGGAATCAACTCACATCATCCAGAAATTTCTTGGAATCCTGAAAGGGATTTTATCTTTGATAGGGAACCCTGGTAGAGAATACCCCAAAATCCTGAAATGAATTCCCTTAGAATCCAGAGATTCACTAGAATTCTAATAGGTATTCCCAATATAATACAGCTGAGAAAAATTCCGCCAGACTTTTTAAAAGGGCTCTTCCATAACACTGAGGATTCCTCTAAAATCCTGTGAGAGATTCCTTCAAAATGCCGTAAATTATCATACCAGCATCCTGCAAACCATATCCCCAAAAAAAAGAAAGATTCTTCCAATAGGAATTCTAACTGAATTCTATTAAGGATTTCCCTAAAATCCTGGGAGAGATCACTCCAGTTTTCTGAGTTGGATTCTCTCAGAATCTTTAGAGGAATTGTTCCAGAATTCTGAGGGATTTCCTCAGGTTTCCGAGATGGATTCTCCTTGAATCCTGTAATAGATTGTCTCAGAATCTGTGATGATTTGTCTCAGAATCCGGAGAGAAGTTTTTTTTTTCGGGATTCTCCCAGAATGCTTAGACGGATATCCCCAGTACTCCCTGGAAGATTCTCATAGATTCCTGAGAGAAATTCTCCTGTAGTATAGAAAGACATCTCGTTAGAATCCTGAAATAGATTGCCCCAGAACCCTGAGAGGGACCCTAAGAGGGGATTTTCCACATGATTAAGAAAAAAATATCTAAAATCCTGAGAGGGGATTCTCAAAAAAAAAAAGTTCAGAACTCAGAGATGGACTGACCTCCAATCCTGAGAAGGATGCCCTAGGACCCTGAAAGGGACTCTCTAGACCATAAGAAGCATTCCTTCAGAATCCTGAGAAAGATTCACTTAGACTCCTGGTAGGAATTTCCCAGGGAACCTGATATTTACTGGTAAACCTCGATTTAGTGGACCATAGATTATATAGTCCCTCGATTTTATGTACATTTTTAATGGTAAAATTCTACACTGCATTCTGAAAAAAAAAGAAATTTAATATTTTTGAATGGAAAGAAAAATCGAATGTAAAAATCAATTCGGTCGATTTTGTGGGGCTTCACAATCGATTCAAAAAATCGATTAATCGGAACAAAAACATCGATGTTGCGAACATCGATTCAAAATTGCCCAACGCTACAATGCATACATGGTCTATACACAAATCATACTGGAAGCCTGATAAGGATCTTCGAAATAAGCAGTCCCTAAGATATTTGCTAGAAATCAGCTGAGGATCACCGTAAAACTAAACCATGCGTCATGGTTAGAACATGTTTCACTTTCGAAAGCCAATAATCTATTTACGATTTCAGGCAGAATTCAATCTCGGGGTGAGAGCTATTTCCGTGTATCAAAAATCGTTCGACGATTAAATAGACCATAACACCTAACAGAGGTGAAAGTTTGCTATCTAAGATTTCACTTGTATGAGCTGTTTTAATCCTTACGGATCACTTCAGAAAGAGCAGGTTTCAATCAATTAAATATAACTCCATGATGAACTTGAAGATAATATAGCATCCACAAGTAATGCACTAAGTTGCACTTTTATACTAGTTGACATTGAACACATCACTATTCACAATAGAGGAGGCTTTACTCGCAGCACCCACGTGATGGCATTTCATTGTCGCGAAAGCTCATTGAAATTCCATTGCCCAAACTAATTGAAATCACTGGCCCGCATAAGGTCAATTTCAAATGCTACATTTCTAGGCGATACGCCATCAGCGAATGCAACCAGCCAAACTTTGTTGTTCTCTGTGGTCAACAGTACAATCATACCTCCAATAATACCCCAGCAGCGTCATCATATGTTGTTGTTCATCATCATCATCAGTATCGTCTGTCTAGAGTACCGCACCGAAATCATGTGATCATGGATGTGGTGTCCGATTACCGTTCCTCCATGGCACCACCGCTGATGCGCCGCCGTTCATCCACACAGAACTGAAAGTCAAGAGCGCGTGCACAATTTATTGGTACCGTGTGAAGGGGTAACTCGGATCAGTGTTTCATCAACTTTTTAAGGACACTGTTGATAGAGTACGAAGATGACCGCCACAAATGGAAGCCCTAAAATTAGCTCGAATCTATGAAACGAGATGGTCGGGATGCATTTACCGACCGATGTTTCTCCTGGATCATCAGGTTTATGCTCGAGAAGATGCGAGGAAGTTTCCGCTTAGAAAATAAATGAATAAAAATAGAAGCGGTGTCGAACACATAAAAATTTTCATTAATTACAGTGACCCCACAATTTATGAATCGGCAAAAATGACCACAGTTTATGGATCACTCCATTTGATCAACATGGTGATTCATAAATAGTGTACAAAAGTTAAGGTGATTCATCGGTGTGGGGTCACTGTACTAAAAGAATTTCCAATAATTACACCTTTTTTAAAGAAAAATTACGTTAAATATGAAAAAAGGAGCTTATACGACTGATCTTAACCCAAGCCACATTTTTTAGTCAAATAGACTAGAATAGGTTCTCAGAACTATCATAAATCTAAAATAAAAGATATTGGGTTTAATAGCGGTTTTCAAAGCCTCTTTAAAACTAGTTGGTCATCAAAATGTTACCTGAAAAAAAAAACTAGGAGAGAAGAAAGAATAAAACTAACCAAAACAACCCCACATTACGGTGCCCAATTTTTGTGGCCCAAAATGAGTAAAAAAATGTATTTATGGCAGAATACAAACGCAGCGGGTACGGTTCCAGTGCCCCGGAGATCCGTTAAAAATTACACTCGTTACCGCACTCGACCGACCGACCGACCGCCCGCATATCTAATCGGCGGCCGAGCTTCGTCCATCGGCCGCACTAAATAGACCGCAAAAAGGTGATGTGTGTCTCCCGTTGGCCGCTCGCTCCCCACTTACTAACCCCAACCATCGTAATCAGAGGCAGAATTAGCGAGAGAGCAAAGTGTGGTCAATTTGGTCAGTGCTGGTGGGTGATTCGAACGACCGCGTGAAATGTAATCGACGAACCTCGAAAGTGCCCATGTGTGAATTGTTTAGTACAGTTTTTTTTTCGGGGGGTTTTTTGTTTTCGGTTGTCCCTCGCTCACCCGTGACAAACGGATACAGGGTTAATGAAAACAAGCGTTCATAAATTATAAAGTTTGTACTTTCGACTTTCAATTTATCTCAAGCGCAGTGGTCTAAAAAGCGATCGCTAAGCCGGTCTTCAATAAACTTGTGATAACACCCTGTAAAGCCCGGAAGGGCTCATCCTACATGAGGTTGTTCAAACCATTTCTTAAAATATTATACACGCTACTTGATTTGAGGATTACTTATAGCGACATTATGAAAGTGATGTGTCATGTATCCGACTTTCAAAGAAGATTTTGCATCAAGTTTTAATACGTACTTAACAGCTTGCTAACAACGATATTTTTGTTCGTCAAAACGTCAAGCAGATAAGTTTTTTTGAATAGACTTCCATATGCCTTCAAACTGCGCTGAAGTTGCATACGTCGTTAAAACTGGTTTACTATACATAATGCTTCATTGGACTTGAAAGGCTTTACCAAATTTATGACAAAACCGCAATAAACACTGTCTAAGGGCAGAAATAGTTACTAAGGTTAAAGGGTCCATATAACCGAAGTGGTGAATGCGCGGGTATTCAAATAGACCATGCTTCATACGATGTTTGGGTTTGATTCCCATTGGAACTTTTCGTTATGGAAATTTTCCTAATTTCAAGTCGAGCATCAATTTGCTAGCACGGATGCTTAAAGACGACATTTTTATAAGATTTTAGCGAAAGCCTGTAGAAAAGCGCCATATTTTGTTTTTGGCTGTCCGCTAAGTGCAGAGGTAGGTAAGTGATAACAGCAAGATCAGCTTTCGCAAAAATCAAGCGGTGTAGAGTTATATAAACCATCTACAATGAAGAAGGTGATAATGACGGAGAAGCATCACGACCTCGACTCCTCCCCCGAAATAATTAAACTTCGATCAGTTCGAATAAAAGTTATCTTTCTTTCTTTGTTTCCTTCTGTGGCGTACACATTTTGTGAAAGTAAGCCACAATGACCCGGGCACCCGAACCGAAATATGAAGGCGAGAAACAATGATTCAAACAGTAGATGCCAGGATTTACTTTAGATATTAAATCATCCGATGTTTCGTTGTTTCGTTCAATTAGGAATTGTTTTGCAAGCCATGTGTCGTTTACATGAAATTAATAGAAAAAAAAGAAACCAAAGCCAAACAGATGAGGGAAAATAGAGACACACTTCAAATGAAATACAAAACTCATAAACGCGTGAAGAAAGTGGATAAACTCAACAAGAAAACGAACAAAATCAAAGAGAAAGCGACAAAAAAACTAAAAAAAATCCAAAAATCCACCCACATTGAGAAAATTTAATTTTGGGGTAATTACTTTGCCAATCTGATTTAGGGTTGAATTGGCTAGAAGTTTCTCTTAGCTTTTCTGGGTTTCTATTACCGGTGGCAGCAGAGGCTCTGGGACGGATTGGAAGCTGGTTTTCGATGTGATATCTCATTCCAGCAGTGCACTTGTAATCAATCTAGTTTATTAACGGTAGGTTTTATGTGGCCAGAGGTGAGTTACTAGGTTCTGAAATAATAACAACAGTGCTTTTGTTGGGAATAGTTAATGACTGACTCGATGAATTCTATAGCTGAAGAGAGAATGGAGTTTCATTGAAACAGTCTATGCAGTGATGGGATATTGAACACCAATGAAAGTAGACCCGTTTGTTTTTTGAACGGGTTGTTTTTTATTGCTATAACTCCGTCAGTTCTGTTACTAGTGAAAAATATTGGCAAAATAGGAAATTGGGGTCACCAGCCTAGTGGTTATGGCTATTGATCGCCAATCCGGAGACGGCGGGTTCGACTTCCGTTCCAGTCGGAAGAATTTTCTTGACTCCCTGGGCATAATGTATCATTGTACTTGCCACAGAAAATACAAATTCAATCATTGGCAGGCAAAGAAAGCCCTTCAATTAATAACTGTGGAAGTGCTCAACGATCAGTAAGTTGAATAGATGCAGGTGAAGTTCCAGTGGGAACGTAGAGCCACAAAAAAGAAGAAGAAGAATAGACTGAATAGATGGTACGTATTCTGAGCCAAACCGAAGCATAGAATATCAAAACATCTTCCAAATTAAGCAAACAATCTTCCAATTCTTCCACGAACTCCGTTAAAAGTTTTTCAAATTATAGAGGGAGAAATAAACAAGACTATTCAGCAGACAATTTTTGACTCTTCAATCCACTTAGTTCAGGATTTTATGGTGAACTCAAAAGGTCCTTTTTCGTTCAGGTGATAATTTCCTTCTGGAATTCCGGCAAAATAGGTTGAATTGAAAAGATGGTAACAGGTTTCGAGAGCTTTGGATTAATTCTGAAATTTGACCAAACGTTTTTTCCCCGAGACTTCTTCAGTGGTTGCTTTACGGATAACTCAGAGGCGTTTCTTCTGGAATTATTGTGGGAAATCCTTCTAAGCTTCGTTCAAGATTTGCTGCACGATTCTTTTGTAATATTTTTTTAAAAGAAATTCGTGCTTGGATTCCATCACAAGCTTCTACTACATTTTCTCTAACATCGTGATTATAATTTATGCAGGATTTACTACTGGCATTATTCAGCGATGAACCTGCCCGAGCAGAGGAAAATATCAAAATAATAACAACGGAATCACAAAACCTGTTTTTATATCTCGGTTTGTTATTATTAACTTATTAAGTCATCACCGTTCCATATCATGTTCTGTTGGGCAATCTTATTTTGTTATGATCGTGCTCTTGGTATATTTTCTTTAAATTACATTTCAATAACTTGTTTTGTTGTAGCACAAGTTCAGTTATTATTGTGTCATTGAGACTAGTACAAATATTTGATCATTAATATTACAACATAACTAGCTTTGCAATCAAAACTACACCATTCGAGATTTTCGTTGTTCACAGCATTCCGTGAGGAACTGTAAGAGAAAATATTATTTTGTCATCAGTTCATCTTCTTACTGACATTACGTTACAGAGCCAACTTATGAGCCTTTTGTTTTATAAGCACTTTGAAAAGTATACCTGTTTTTTTTGTCCCAGTTTCAGTTAGGTATGAATACGAAAATAGATAGTGTAATAGAGTGTTAGCCATTTTATGAAACATTCTGGATCAACTGGTGGAATTCAACGACGAACAACACATTTTCGACAAAAATGTAAAAAAATAAGTCATCAAGAACTCCATTGATTATTTTTAGACATTTTATTTTTATTGATTTCACTGCATCGAGCCCACTTAGATTAACTAGGATAAATGTGTCAATCAATGAGGTAATAATGTAAATTAATCTTATAAACAATAAACCACCTAATAAAGGGTTTCAAAACGACGGTAGTTTTTCATCGTAAGCTGTTTGGAAAATAAACGAGAACTATTGTTTCTCTCTGTTTTCGATAAGAAATCGCTTGTGACAAAAAAAAAGCGTCCGTGGAGCGGACCTGGTTGGATGGTTAGAACAATTGACTATCACGCCGAGGACCTGGGATCGAATCCCACTCCCGACAAACTCATAAAATGTGAGTTCTTCCTTCGGAAGGGAAGTAAAACGTGGGTCCCGAGATGAACTAGCCTAGGGCTAAAAATCTCGTTAATACAGATATAAAAAAAAAAAAGCGTCCCAATTATGAATGAAACATTTAACAATAGATCCTATTGTTGCGTATCCCATTGAATGCATATGGGACTTTGGAGGAGTTCCTATCCGCAACAGAAAAAAAGCAAATTTTGTTTTCAGATTGTTATCAATAACGTATTCATATCAAAATTTGTTATTAAAATATTTTCAATATTCGCTGTTATTAAGTTGTTATTGAAACTAACAAAACATGTTATTAAACAGGCTTCCAGGAACATTTTTTTGTTATAATATTTGTTATTTTGCCGCTTATGACAGACAAGTTTATAACAGGATATGTTATGTAAATAACATGAAAATAACTCTTTCCGCTACTCAGTTATTTTTCCAAAATAACACATTTTATTATGCTGTTGCTATTCCCGTCTGCTCGGGTGCCTGCGGCAGAAAATCCCCGAATAAAGAGATAAAAAAGACTACTGGCATTCTTCCAGGAGTTTCTTCAAGTAATCCTCCAAAAGATCTTTCTGGAATTCTTCCGTGAGTTCCCTCCAAACATTTTCAGGACTTCCATCCGGGAATTCTCTAGGACTTTCTTTGCAAATCTTCCAGGAATTCTTTCCGAGAATTTTCAAACATATTCACACACAATTGATTTACGTCAAAAGTTCTTCCATCGAAGCAGAACTGTAGCGTCCTCAGTGTTTAAAGGACGTGGATCCCATAGTAATCAACTTCGACCCACTGATCAACTACCCCGCATATTACGGTATTATACAAATATATCAATACAAATTCAAATTCAAATTAAAATTCAAAATTTTGAAAATAATCTGCTCCAAAGTTTGTCTGCCTGGTGCTCCATTTATTCTGTGATTTTTTTTTATCTACAGTCTGTTCTCGGTGCGTTCCACAATTTCCCGTGTATTTCCTGGATTTTTCCTCTAGATTTTTTCCAGTTTTCTCGGATTTTCAGACTGGATGTGCATTGGGCACACTGAATATATTTTAATTGTTGTACAGCAAAAAAAATCATCTAACAGCTAACATCTCAAAGAAGTCTTCCCTCGACATATCTTTCGCCGACATTCTGGTAAGATTCCAATTCTTAGGGTGTCCCAAAATTACATATAGTCAAAGATCCTGGTGGCACCCCGACGAAATTTCCAAAAAATGACAAGTTTCGCTATTATTGTAAAAATATACCGTAGAAAAGTGGCAAACCCCATATTTTTATGTTTTTGCCTTTCTCGTACACTAAGTGTAATGGAAAGATTATATGTTTACTCCAAAAACGACTTTTTGATAGAAGGCCTGGATAGTCAAGTCACATATACCAATCAACTCAGCTCAGCTCGACGGATTGAGGTGATGTCTATGTGTGGGTATGTATGTGTGTGTGTGTATGTGTGTGTGTATGTGTGTGTGTATGTGTGTGTGTATGTGTGTATGTGTACAAAGAACTCACATCACTTTTTGGCATGACCGACGGTTCATTCGACGCTGAATCTGGTCCCATTGTTTCTTATTGAAAATGGTTCAGGTCGGTCCAACCGTTCCGGATTTATGGCCATTTACGTGTTCCGGACCAGTACCCTTGGAAGGGGCCATACATAAAAATGTAACAAACACATACATGCGACACATCAAACTGCGGCATTTTGGATTTCCTGAGCAGTTAGCAAGAAAAAAGTCTCAGACCATATCTGAACCGGTAGTATTCCGGAACCGGTACCGGGTGTCCCGCCGGAAGTGGCCAAATATAAAAGTGAACCAAATCCATGCTTGCGACAAATCAAACTGCGGCATTTTCAATAACCTGATGAGCAGTTATCAAGAAAACAGTCTCAGACCATATCTGAACCGGTAGTGTTGTGGAACCGGTACCGGGTGTTCCGCCGGAAGTGGCCGTATATAAAAGTTGACAAAACTTTAGCATGCGGCACATCAAATTACGGCTTTTTCGATAACTTGATGACCGGTTGTTGAGGAAGTAATCTAAGACCACCTTATGGGCTGTCAGTAGTGTCGAAACTAGTTCCGGGTTTCCCTCCGAAAGCGGCTAAATATAAATGAACCAAACCCATGGCTTTTTTGATAACCAAATAAACTTTAGCAAGCAAATAGGCTCAGACTATTTAGGATACTATCGGTAGTGTTCCGTAACCGGTTCCGGGCCGGAAGTGACACCAAACCTATGCATGCGATAGCTCAAATCACGGCTATTTAGGGGATGGTGACTTTTAATAATGAACAGTTGCAAGATAATAGACGCAAGCCATATCAGTGTGTTACGGAACCGATTACGGGTGACCCGCCAGAAATGGTCAAATGTAAAAAAAAACAATACATGCGACATATCAATGACTTATTCAGTAACAAGATTAACGGTTAATCAACAAATAATCTCAGACCTTATTTGGGAGAACCGGTAGTGCTCCAGAACTAGTGACAAGACGAGTAACGCGTCGGACGTGGTTAAATATAGAAGGGAACTAAACCATAGCGGAGTTTTTGATTATCTGATCAACGGTCAACAAGAAAATAGTCACAGGCCACATCTAGAATTTGTAATAATATATCGGAATCGGTTGCGGGTGTTCCATCGGAAGTGATTTAATAGAAGTGAACCAAAATCATGCATGCGATACATAAAATCGCGGCTTTTTCAAAAATTTGCCGAACGGTTAGCAAGAAAATAGCCTCAGATCACATTAATTTTCGGTTTTTCAGGTAACTCGATGAACAGTTCACAAAAACATAGTCTCAGACCATATTTGAGACATCCGGAATCGGTTCCAGGTGTCCCACCGGAAGTGGTCAAACGTAAAATTTAACAAAGGCCATGCCAGCTGCACATCAAATAGCGGAATTATAAGGGTGAACAAAATAAATGTCCAAGCGATAAATCAAATTCATGGCTTTTTTGATAGCATGTAAACGTTGGGTAAGATTATAAGTGAAGAAATGGTCAAAGTCTTCATATATGCAAGAGAACAAAATCGTGACCAAAGCACCATTTCAAATTCCTGCGGTGTAAATGTATAGTAGGATGGATCAACGTTTTATGGAAAAAATATAATTTAATCGCATCAACACCTTATACAGTTTTTCAATCTTCAATCTCCTTAAGCTTCTAAAATTACTGCTCTGAGCCCTCACTCTTCTCATTGCGATTGAAATTTGAATGGAAAATTTACATTTTCAGCATTTTTCTCGTAGGATGGTCAAATTTTACATGAATCATGTTACCAATGATAATAAAATATAGCCTAAAGTGTGCTGAAATAAACATTGGCGAAGATCCCAAAGTGATCTGTGATTGTGAATAAAGTTAACCTCCTTCATGCATTAGCTGACGCTCATCCCGCTGCTGTAGTGGATGGAATGGGGTCATAATGACCCCAATACACGACTAGGGTTAAGGTGGACAAGCAGTCAACTGAGAGGTCTGATATTTTTCAGCTCTGTTTTGCTGTTGAGCATAACATCGGAATATGTATCATCAATTAGTTTCGAAAATCGATGATGGCTTTGTTAAAATTGTTGCTTTTCTATATGAAGTGCTCTCAAGATTCAGGAACATTTTGGCTAATGTCGATGAAAAGTTCATGAGTACATATTCGACGAGAAAGGCACTATCACCACTAGGTGGATTAATCTGGGTTTTTAAAGATTGATTTGAATCCAATCTAGGTTCTTGAAAATAATAAGTATCGATAAGTTTTACGGGATTTTTTTTATTAATCATGGTGGCTGTTTGAACTTTGAAACTGGCGGATGTTTGATGGAGTTTTATGAAATATAACAGATATGGAGAACTGATATGATATAGAGAAGTTTCACAGTAAAAAAATAGTGACCAATTTCTCATCATAATGTTCGTCTCAATCAATTTCATCCATAACTTTACTTAGAGACATGTCGTATTCGACGTTTTGTCTTTGAACGATTTTCTAAGCCGTATTGCCGTATTGAAATATTTGTCTAGAGGTATGATACACCGGATAGTTTGTGATTTGTAAAGAGTGTACAGAAAATAAGAAAACTTAAAACATTTAACCTTCTAATACCCAAATTTTTGATTTTGATCTAAATATAATTTTTTGTCATCTAAAATCGATTTAACATGTTTTGGAGGATGATTTTTTTAAATTTTCGATTTCATGAATTTCGGTTTTTGATTTCTTTTATTTTTTTTTGAACATCCCCACACCTTTATATTTTACCTGGAAGCCTATTTGGGTTACGGATTTTTTGAGACAAAAACATTTTGAGATTTTATGATTATTGATAAAATATTTTTATTTTAAAATTTTTCACGCAAAATTTTATTTTCCGTGTAATTTTAAGGAAAATAATTTTAGAATGTATTCGACTCTCTTAAACTATTGAACTAGGATAGAATGATTTGGGAAAAATTTAAAATATGTTAATTGTGGCGATTCAATACAAAATAAACAATGACTTCTAAGAGGTGACTAAAACATCAATTTTTCAATGATTTAAAAAAAATGTAAATACGCTTTAAAATACACCAAAAAAACATTTTGAGATATACAGAACAAAAACAGAAATATCAGCCAAAAATATAAAAAAAATGATTTTCCACGAAACAAAAATTACAAAAATGCTCAAACTATACCCCGTCTAAAGGCGGGATTGGGTATTAGAGGGTTAACCTAGCGAGTCTTTCATCGACAAATCATACAAAATCTCGGTAAGATTCCCATCCACTCATAAAACCTTCTAATTTTGGTACTAAACGTATACGGAGCGAACATTGTAGCAGCAGAGGTGAGGTGACACAGCGCTTCCTAAATCTATGTCTGAGAAGCATGAGCTACACCGTGAAACACAGAAGCGTTACTCGCTTTTTTTTTTTGAAGATATTATGTTAATAACATATATTTTAAAATAACGCCTGTAATAATCTTGGCACAGTAATGCGGCTGTAACTCTACAATATGTCAATAACATTGTCTGAAGATCTTTCCGAAGGTACTTCAGTATATTTGTGTCTCAGTCACTTAGTAACTTCGAAACAACTATAAAAAAAATCTCATTGTAGTAAAGTGTGATTAGTTTACTCGCAGTTGCCGGTATCTTATGAAATGATCTTATTTAGTGCCGTCAAGATGGATGCGCGGATGATGATCGTTTTCGTCGTATACCTACAGTTTCCGCTGCATGGCAGTCGGGGAATACAAAAGTGAGATCTATTTTTGGGCCCGCAGCGGATTCAAGCGGTGAGTTCGGCGGTGTTTGGAACGAGCAAGATGATGGGGATGTCTCGTTGTCGGGGGACATCGCCCACCGTAGACAGTGCATTTTGCGCTGCAGGTTATTGCACATTTCGACGATCGTGGGCTGCTGATGGGGTGTAAAATGCAACTTTATTCGATCGAGTGCGAGAACCGAAGAAAATTTCTGCGCGTTACATGAAAAATATTCTTTTTATTGCCGGGCGAATGCATCCCACACATTCCCGGATAACTACCAACGGGGATCGCGGGCGACAAATCTCGATCGGGTCGAAACAGTTCTTCCGTAATGTTAAATCGAGCAAAGAGCAGGAATGTGGTCTTTGGCGTTCAAAATTTATTTGATGTTCTTAAGCCGATGAGATTCGAAGTGGGGGCGCATGGTCACCGTGCTTGTTGTGGCCCGATTTTTGACTGCTTGTTTATTTACTAGCAGCTGTTTGGGTGAGAAAGGGAACTAAATTAAGCTGTCACTTGGGCGTGATTGGTGCGATGGTAGCGTGGTTTATTTGGACTGTGATGGCCAGAGACAAACGGTGAAGGATCTTGCGTCTCCATCTCGATGGGGATCGACAATCAATCAAGAGACGTAATTTCTGAGACAAGTTGTGAATTTTTGTCACAAAGTACTGATCCTAATTCTAAGTCTTCTCTAATGATATTGTAAATTCACGCAATGTGACTTATAATTACAAACAAATTATATATCTTTTCTTGTTCGTGAATTGATTGAGCTTTAATAGTAACTCATCGATTTATTTATTTTTTTTATTCTTAACGTTTATTTGTTTAAGCTCTTTCGTCCAATTAGGCACTGCGTGAGCTGAATCGAATTGACATATGATCTACACTTATTATAGCACATAGTCTAATATCTTTACAATGTGGTATCTTTGCATCGTCTATTCATTTCTATTTTAATGCCGATTACAGCACTTCTACTTTATCATCGTAGAAGGGTGATCGCATACACTGCTGCTATCGTCGTTCCTTTTACTCTCTCAGTTCCCAGCGAAATCCAAATCGTAGTCCGTTGAGGTGTTGCCAATTTTGTCGGTTGCCATTGTTCGGGTGTCTGGTTTGATGTATACAACATCAGAGAAAATCAAGTGTCTCAGTCGCTGTCCGATCGCCGAGATGGACGGCCGTCCGCAAAGCACAGTCCTCCGTGCTGTATCATTCAGCGGCTTTGACGAGAAGTTGTTCAGGGGGCTGGGAATTTACCCCATGACCATCCGCATGTAAAGCGAACGTGTGATGCACTACACCACGTGGCCCCCCATACTCATCGATTTAGTAATCATGTTTTTGAAGTTTTCCGAACTTGTTTTTCTCACCACATCCCACAATCACCACAATCCCATGAATTTCCCGCCTCACAAATTCAAATCACTCGTCAGACCCATAAAGTAGGTTTTGCCTGCCTCCAGTGGTGGTGTTTGCAATCCCATTGCCATGTGACACACCGTGCTTCGCTAAAGGGAAATGGAAAATTGAAAGACCAACCTATGATTACCACCACCACGGGCTGGGCTTTGACACCGAGTGCAACAAGCATTCCGCCAGAAAATAGCAACCAACAAACTCGAACAGCGTGTGATCCGACTTGGCGGATTTTCACGTGATGTGCATTCGGAAACATTTCGTTGCTATTAGGATGGCGGTGGTAATGGTGGTAACTGGTTCAAGAAACCTATATAAAAAACGTCAGACGACCACACCGCTGCCGAGACTACGTTGAGCAGCTGCTGCTACAAGCAATGTTTACGACTTTGGTGACTGGCTGCAAACGAACAGATTTAAACACGTTTTTTTTTCAAGTTCTAGCTTCTGTTTTTCGATTTAAGATGCAGAAAAACAAAAGAAAGCGGTATTTCGATGTCGAGGGAAAAAATTCTAGAATAGAATTTCAAGTTTGGGAAAAACGTTGAGAATCACAAATCTAAAGAATAATACAACTTATCATTGTTCAAAAGATTACTTTAACATAATTCATCTACGCATACTGAATATTGGAAAATAAATTGTCATGAAAACGTTAGCTGATTAACCCCTTTGAGAGACCTACACACTTAGTTGAGTTCGGCTAATTTCCATTCTTTTGCTAAGATTCGCACAGCCAAGCAATTTAACTGAGATATCAGCAAAAAGTCGAGTGTATTCATAGCAGCAACCATGGATACCGCTAGTATCGAACATTAAACGTCAAGCGTTTAGCCGAGATTTCAGCAAATGAACTTTAATCGAAATTCGCGCAGCCGATCTCGGCATTCTGTTTTAAGTGTGTAAGAAGGTTCGTTTTGGGACCCTAGGACCATCTTATTTATATTTGTTTTCAAATATTTTATCCTGGAGTCTTTTTTATAGTCAAATGGAATAATGATAACCACGATGAAGGCTCTCATTCATTGTAACACGATAACTAAATCAGACATCAGTGGGCTGATTTGATTCGATCAAGCATAACATTATAATTCTAATCAACTTGCTTTTGTGGAAGGGACAAGAATCTTTGAAACCAAGATCATTAAGTCACATTCATAGCGCACGCCCCAATGAATGAGAAAAAAGCTCGCGTCCTCTACAGAATGATTTTCAAACCATAATGGTTCAAATAGCAGCTTCAAATTTCCTCCTCTCCCAGAATTGTTGCTTTTGCTTTATGTATTTATATTGAACTCTCCCTCCATGTATACATTTTTTAAAAGATAGTTGCGAATGGAGTTGCTAGTTGCTTAGGCCAACTTCAATCAGGCTAAATTCCTTGATCAGCATGGACCGTTCAGTATACAATGAGGATACGCTCGTTGGGTCACGACTGCGCCCTGATTAGCGAATCGTGTTCGTTCGTTGGGGCAACTGATAACTGATCAAAATGCTCTAGACACATGCAACTGACAAGAAATACATCACGAAACACTCACATACTTAACAAATGTTCCGTATATAGGAGCTGCGGTGTGACGGCGGTCAGAAATCAAACTCGTTTTGACACCCCATCTAACGAAGAATCGAAACTGTAGTTCGGAGAAAGTTTTGAAACGTGCAAAGACTCAGCTTCTATCCGTTATTGATCAGATCAACAGACGTATACACAGCTATTCCAGG